>NC_047662.1:8728418-8916957 GCF_011762505.2 Arvicanthis niloticus | reverse complement strand
ACACTCCTTAATACCTACTCAAGTCTAGACAGGAGGAGGCCATCACTCCAAGTGTAGGAGGAGCTGCAGCTGTCACTGCCCCCACCTATCACTTAGAACCCCATAATATTTTCCTATTCATCTGTCCCCTAGTAGTTCCCCAAGACCTAACTATTCTCCTTCAGGCCTTACCAGCAGAGAACCCACCACTGATCTGGTCATAGCCTCAGGTTGCCCAGCCCAGTTCCTCCCAAGGCCCTGTGGACTGACAACCCAAAAGGCTACAGCGTGTGATGGTGCATACCTTTAATTGCAGTATAGGAAGCAGAAGAAGGCACATCACTGACGTTGAGGCCAGCCTGGTCTAGAAAACTAATTCCAAGACCACAAGGTTTTACAAAAGAAAAACCTGTCTAAAAAACAGTGATGGGCCAGTAATGGCAGGACCACTCCTTGAGCAGGACTGCTTAGCCACACTACCTCTCATCTTCTACTCAGAAGATGGACTCGGAGGTGGGTGTCAGAATGTGACAATGGGGACTGAGGGGGCTCACTTGGCTATTTTGTTCTTCCCAATGTGGACACACTGAATAAATTTCCTTTTTTAAACCTGTTTTTCACTGTGTTTTAAAACTGAGTGTTGAAGAAAGAGGTTCAATCTGGCATATGAGGGCTGCCAGGGCGTACCTTTGACCCGAATTACTCCTATAAAACTTTTTGGGAGCCAGGCAAGAACTGAACCTGAGATCTTTGTCGGGCTACCATCAGATAAACATTCCCATCACAGCACAAATCTGAGTCCTTTCTGACCATGGAGTATTTCAGGTCCCTTCTCCTCTGGTTCTAATGGTGATGGGTTCCTCTTCCCCAACCCAGCAGCCCCTGAGACAACACAAACTGCTTGGTTTTCTCAGCCCCTGTCATTGGGTCAGGCGCCTGCTCTCATACTTGGGATGAGAGGTAGAGACAAATGATCAAGTCTCAGCCTGAAGAGGAAGATAAGGGAAGACGTGAAGTATTTTCTGAGTCTAAGATCTGATGTGCCTGTGGTTTTCCTCCTGCTGAGGAAGTAGAGAATAGGATAGCAGAGAAGTGTCTAAAGATTAACATAGGAAAGGCCTGCATGCTTGGAAACACAGTGTGTATGTATGTATGTATGTGCATATGCATAATATGCAAATAACCTATAATATAAGACCAAAGGTCCCATTTCTTTCATGTTTGTCCTATGGGTCAGGACCCTAGTATGATTATGACCTCATTTGTTTCTCTCTCTTTCATTTCCTTTGCTTTATCCTATGTCTTCTGTACTCATGCTATCTGCATCACTGGCAAACAAAACTGGCAAAACTCTTCCAACTCCTGGCGGGTCTGCCACAGAAGGAGAAACAGCCAGGCACAAGGCCTCTTCCTGTTCTCATGGGGGTCAGGGCTAACTTTGGGTGGATGCTAAGCCTGGGACTCAGCAGCCACTCATACCCTTGGGAAAGTCTAGACACCCTGAACCGGAGTCTGTTCTGGGGTCCAGAACTACCTGCATGGGCTGTTTGGAGGATGGAGTAAGATTATTGGTGAGACAGGGAGCTTAAGGTCCCTGCCTGGCCATGTGAATTCCTGTCAGCATTTGGATCACCACATTGGTCTTTTCTCTACCATCTCCTGACCCAGGCTGGTTGGGTTCTCCAGGACTTCCTGCCCTGCTAGGCTAGGACTCCTGAGGGTGAGGTCTTCAGGCATGGACTTTCCCCAGTCTCTGACTCTCAGAGTCTCCATGGTCATAGACATAAGAAAAGTTCACAACATTCTAAGCCCATAAAAGTTTTTTAGGAGTGGCCACCAAAATATATGTCTATCTGGGCCCCCAGAGTGTGACCCAGGGTGAATCCATTGCAAATGTTTTGCATTTAGGGATGCTGACCTCCAACCATGATTGTCCTACTTGAGTGACAGGTGCTACAAGTGGTGGCATGTACCTACAATCTCAGCTTCTCACACACCCTTCTGTGAATGGAAACTCTTGAAAAGAAGCTGCATCGGCAGAGACTCATTGACTGACTAGAACTGCAGTTTTGTGGAGACACTGTAGTGTTGCATGTCCAAAGCCTAGTTACTTTGCCTTGGGCCAGCCCTCTGGAACAGTCATTCCTTTACCTTGGGGTAGCCCTGCAGAACAGCCATTCCTTATGACATCCCACATGACATTGTGTCACTAACAGATAAGAAGCCTTTTAGAATCTATTAAGAAACAACTAGCTCCACAGCCCAAATGCTCACGTAATATCCTGGGCATAGAGAACAACTTCCCCACCTCACTGGACCTGCTTTTCTGATGGACCCACCAATGTATTTTAAAGTTTCTTTGAATTATGACTTGCTTTACTTTTTGACGTTATAAGAAAACTTCCTGAAAGTGGTTTCACATTAGAAAACAGAATTTAGGGCAATCTAAATGTGTGTTCTCAGGCTAGGGTCACCCAAAACAGCTGGAGAATAAACTCTGAAATTCCTAATAAGATAAAAGTTGTGGTTTTTTTCCACACTTATATGCATACTACCCCGTGTTCCTGTATCCACATATGCCCCAACACACTTACATAAGCATACACTCACACACATGCTGCAGAAGGAACCACCTTCATCACCATGGCCTCAGAACTGAGTCATTTAGCAGCCTTGGGGCTGCATGTCTTCCAGAGAAGCCACCAGAGAGCTTCTCCGTAGCTGAAGCCTTAAACTCAGTTTCTGTGGTCTCACTTTTTCATTCTGACTTTCAAAGTCAGGCCTGTTTTCAATCTTTCTCAGGTGGTTTGGACTTAGCCTTAGATAGCTCTCAAAACTCTAGCCTCCAGGCCACCACCTGCTTCTCTGGTCAGTCCTCCAGCACTGGAAGAGGCCCAGAACTTTCCTGCTGGCCAGCCCAGCAGTTTGAGAGTTGGAAGGTAGAGAGGAAGAAGACAGGAAGAGCAGAAGCGCTCTCATGGGGGAGGGAATGCAGGGATAGACCCAGGTGCTTAAGTATGTCATTCAAACTTCCTCATCTTGTGCTTTAGAGGGCCATCTAAGAAGTGCTGGTTCAGAGAATTATGATATGTACTAGCTGGGGAGGCATGCCGACTGTTTGGGGTCACCAGCTGATGGCAGAGCTTCCCCATGGTTACTGCCACCTGTACACCCCATTTATTTCCTGCTATCAGATTTGGGGGTGTACATCTATGCACTTACCCTTCCTGCAGCTGTGTTGAATCATGGGAGCATTGCTGACAGAGCGATCATCTGAACAGCTCTATGGTGAAGCAGATGCCACCTGCTCAGAGACCTTCAGGACTCTAGCCCACCATGCTTCCACCATTACTTCCTTTTCTCTTGGTTGTATGAAGCTGAGGAAAGTACAGAAAACTGTGGATCATGGGGTATGGTAGAATGACCTGCCCTTTGTTCTTTTTCTTCTTTTAAAATAGGATTTTATGAAGCTCAGGCTGGCCCAGATTGAATGAGTACCTGAGGTTAATCTTGAATCTTAAACATCCACCTTTGCCTCAAAGGTGCTGGGATTATAGGCCTATGTGACTACACCCAGCTCTTCAATTTTCTCCCCAACCTTCTCTCTCCTCCTCCCCTACAACCTTCCTTTCTGTTTCTCTATTTCTCTTCTTCCAGTGCTGGGAATTGAAATCAGGGCCTCATGCTTGCTAGACAAACGTTCGACCCCTGGACTATACCCTAGGTTTTCTTTTTCTGATATGACTTTGAACAAGTCACAACTACACTCAATACCTGTGTGGGGACATGTGAGAGGGTGGCTGCCTAATAGCCAAGGAGCTAGATCCTTGGAAAAGCCAGAACACCAATGCCTGACCTTGGACTTCAATCTTCAGAATTAGGAGGAAAAAGAGAGCAGAGTCTTGCAAGTTAACATCTGACCACCACACTGGTGCCCACATACTCACATACCTGAAAGAAGGAGAATATGAAAGAAAAGAAAGAAAGAAAGAAGAAAGAAAGAAAGAAAGAAGAAAGAAAAGGGAGGGAGGGAGGGAGGGAAAGAAAGTGAGGGAGAGAGAGAGAGAGAGAGAGAGCAGCGAGACAGGGAGGGAGATAGACAGATAGGTATGACCAAAACAACTAAAGGAGGACTTTGTTCAGGACCCTGGTTCCAGAGAGATAGAGTCCCACCTGACAAGAAAGCTATGTTGACAGGAGCCTGCAGTGGCTAGTCACATTGTGTCTGCAGTCCAGAACCTGAGAGATGGATGGCGGTGCTCAGCTCACTGTCTGATTTAGTCCAGGTCCACAGCCACTGTTCGGTGCTGCTCATGTCCAAGGTGTGTGTTCCCTCCTCTGTTGAAGCTCTGAGGAAATGTTCTCACAGACATGTCTTGCAGCATGTTCCCCAGGTGACTCTAAGTTCAGTCGAGCTGACAATAAAGACTGTGGTCACATAAGATCAGGGACAGAATTTTACACCGATGGTATTACTCTGGTACTTGAATTATAGATTTGGGAATGCTTTGGGCTTTGAATTTTCAGATTAGGGTTGGTCAGCCTTCACTGTGATGGCTGACAAGCACATAACAAATGCTCCATAAAAGAACAAGTATTGTTCAGGGGAAAGTTCTGAAACCTAGAGATCCATTTTCATCTGTGGACTACCTGGCACAGGAAGACTTCCTCCCGTAGAGTAGATGAGACACTGGAGTGTTTTCTGAGTACTGAGTTTGGATTGGCTTTCCAGGTTCCCCTTATGAAATTGGTGACTCCTATCTTGGGTGTTCAGCATCCCCTGGGTTGAGAATCACATAGCACCCTAAAAAAATTGAAAAAGAAATGAGGCCCTGGGAAGATTAAACTATGCCTGGTGATGCACACCTGTAAATCAGCACAGAATTAGAGAGGAGGGGATGTCTGTAAATTCAAGGCCAGTCTTGCTTACAAAGAAACTTCTAGCACAAACTCCCTCTTCTACTTCAGACCTGAGATTGGAGCTATGTGACATAACCTGGCTTATTTGTTTGTTTGTTTATTTATTTACAGACAGAGTCTCCCTGTGGGTTCTTGTGTGGTCTGGAACTCTCTATGTAAACCAGAGTGATCTTGAATCCAAAGAGATCTAATAAGGTTACAACAGTGAATGTTATCCATTAGGATATCCATTAGAAGTAATTACCTGGCTAACCATTCCTCACCTGTCACAGATCCACAGGTTCCTGGAGTGTTAAAAACCATAAATAAGTTATTAGTCAAGTTTTGTATACAGAAGCCCAGTCAATATCTTTGTCTTCTCTCCTGGCACCTATAATACATTGTTAATTCTGTTTTTATGATATTTGTTTATACGTTTTACAAACAGTGAGCAGTATAATGACTGGTTACTGCCTCAGAAGTGACATTGAAGTCTGGAAGAGTTCTCACTGCACTTTTGACTATCAGCAAGAGCTTAATAGTGTTACTAAAAAAGCGTAATAATTACTATAAACTTAGGAATCCTCATAGGATCATCATAAAGGATAAAGAAACCATCTACTTGTCTACAGAGTATCACTACAAGATAGCACATCTTCATAGGTATGCAGACATCTGCTCAAAATGGCCTAAATAGGCAACAACTGTGGATGAGGGGCATTTTTACATTGCTGTGAGACCCAAGGCAGTGTCCTCCACTCCTAGCTCCCCACAATGCAATTTCCAGGCTCCTCCTCACAAGGAGGAGCTTCTGGTCCTTCAGGCCCTCAGTCCCTCTTTTCTGAGTTATCCTGTTACAAAACCAGTTTCAGTCAAGAAATGATTCTTCCCACCTACTCCAAAAGTTTCCTATCCCCAGACTGCCCCTTCAGTTGTCCTGAAGCTGAAGAGAAGTTTCTTTTCCCAGAAGGTACTTACATAGTCCAGGCGGGTTCCAAAAAATGTAGTCACTGGAAATTCTAGGAATGATCATCAGGCTGCTGTAAAGTGGATCCTGTTAACGTGCATCTCACAGTGCTCTTCCATAAATAGTGAATCTTCCAAGTCCAGTCAGCCTCATTTTCCATGCTCTTCTAACATATGGTTAATTTCCATGAGGCAATGACTTTATCTTTCTCATATGCTTTATGATAGACATTTGTTCGAAAGATGCAACGTATATTCATCTAAGTAACCCAAGTACAAACTGAAAACAACCAAATCAAACTTGTTGAATCATTCAGCTTTATTTATAGGACAATAGGGACAGAGTTGCTGAGCACAAAGGACTTATAGTCAGTATTTATCCTGAAACATAAAACCAGCAGTTGATAAGAATCATGAATACTGGATACTTGAAATGTATTTCACATCAGTAGGTATAATATAGGACAAAGAACATGTAGTCTCCGTGGCTTGGTTTGTACAACACTCTTTTAAGTACAACTTGTCTGAGTTTGTTCATCTGAATAAAATAAACATAATGCTGCCAGTTTTGTTACATATTTTGAGGTCTATCATATACATCTTACTTATTTTTCTCTTTGGCATGCATTATTTCTCTTTTCATGAAAATGTTATACAACACTATATTCTTCTACATTCCTCACTCATTTTCATCTGGTAATATTTGAGTGTGAACAAGAAAAAGTTTAATGAAAACTATCCTACCTTGTCACATTTTCAGAGTTGCACCAAGCATAAATAGTTGACATTATTTAAGACTTGAACATTGCATGAAGGATTTCACAAGTTTTTCATGATTGTACTAATTCTCTAGTGTGGAGCCTCAAATGTTGCACAGAAAACACCCTGGAAAAAACATATGCCACATTTGTCCCAACAGAAAATCTTTCCCCACTAAAATACTTTAGATGTTTCCATTGACATGAAATGAAGTGAAAGATATTTCTGCATGCACTACGTTTGTTAAGATTCTAACGAGTATGAATTTTCTGTTTTATTCTAACAGTTTTGCCAAAAGTAAAGGATTTACACTTTAAATATATTTAAAAAAGTATTCCCTCCTGTAAGTATTCTCTAATAAATTTTAAGATGATTTTTCTTGGTAGAGGGTTGTCTCATTTACTTCATTCATAAAATTTGTATAATGTGTAAAATCTCTGATAATTTCACGGATTGATATTGTGGGTAATGCATTTGTCACAAACACCTTATTTGTAAGTTTTATCTAATGTATGACTTCTCTGATGCCTTCTGAGACTACCTATACGGCTAAAGTATTTGTCACATTCATGGCATTTGTAAGGTTTCTCTCCTGTATGGATTCTCTGATGAGCACTAAGATGTGATAGTTGGGCAAAGCATTTTTGACATTCTCTGCATTTGTAAGGTTTTTCTCCTGTATGAATTCTCTGATGAATTTTCAGATTGCCTTTTTCAGTAAAGCATTTGTCACATTCTCTACATTTGTAAGGTTTGTCTCCTGTATGCATTCTCAGATGTGTACTAAGATGGGATGTACTGGGAAAGCATTTGTCACATTCACTACATCTGTAAGGTTTTTCTCCTGTATGAATTCTCTGATGAATTTTCAGTCTACTTTTTGCAGTAAACCATTTGTCACATTCAGTGCATTTGTAAGGTTTTTCTCCTGTATGAATTCTCTGATGAATTTTCAGACTGCCTTTTTCAGTAAAGCATTTGTCACATTCTCTACATTTGTAAGGTTTCTCTCCTGTATGAATTCTCTGATGAGCACTGAGATGTGATAGTTGGGCAAAGCATTTTTCACATTCTCTGCATTTGTAAGGTTTCTCTCCTGTATGAATTCTCTGATGAATTTTCAGATTGCCTTTTTCTGTAAAGCATTTGTCACATTCTTTACATTTGTAAGGTTTGTCTCCTGTATGCATTCTCAGATGAGTACTAAGATGGGATTTACTGGAAAAGCATTTGACACATTCACTACATTTGTAAGGTTTCTCTCCTGTATGAATTCTCTGGTGAGTAATAAGATGCGATTGCCTGGCAAAGCATTTGTCACAGTCACTACATCTGTAAGGTTTCTCTCCTGTATGCATTCTCTTATGAATTCTCAGATTGCCTTTTACAGTAAAGCATTTGTCACATTCACTACACCTATAAGGCTTATCACCAGTATGAATTCGCTGATGACTACTAAGATGGGATTTTTGGGCAAAGCACTTGTCACATTCACTGCATTTGTAAAGTTTTCCTCGTGTATGAAATCTCTGATGCATCCTAAGATTGAATTTATGTTTAAAAGATTTTTCACATTCACTACATTTGTGAGGTTTCTTTCCTGGATAAATGCTCTCCTGACTTTGAAGACAGTCTCTCTGGGTAAAGCCCTGGTTAGGTTCACTACCTCTGTAAGGCTTCACTCCACTACTGTGTTTCTTCAGCAATGGTTTATGTTTAGAGAGAAAAACCTCATCAAATTCTGTATTTCTATTCTGTTCTTTCTTTCCTATGTGGATTCCGTGATTCAGACTAATGAGTGAACATACATTTAAACTGTTTGCACATTCTTTATACTTGCAAACATCTTTGGTGTTCCCAGTTTTAGGTATCTTTAGGTTTGAGAATTGAAGAGATGCATCTCTGTGGTTAGTTTTATGAGGTGTACTTTGGGTAGAATCATGAATACTTTTGCTAAGTTCATTGCATTTAGAAGACTTCTCTTGGATATTCACAGGCTCATGGACAATGTACAGTGTGTCTTCATCCAAGACCTTCTTATAATTTCCACATATGGGGTGATTTTCTGAAAAAAAAAAAGTTCAATTAGGGATGTCAGGCATTACTTACATGAGTATGAAGTGATTCAATAACCAGTGTTGGCTGAAGTTCTCCAGTCTCTATCCAGACACTGCCCCAACTGGGAATCCATTCCACATGCAGACAAGAAACAAAGACAGGATTGCTGACGCCATTAAGTGCTTACTGACAGGAGCCTGATATTGCTGTCTCCTGTGAGGCTCTGTCAGCACCTGAACAACATAAATGGATGCTTGCAGCCAATAGTTGAACTTACTATGTTTCCCAAATAGGGAAGTTAGGGAACGATTGAAGTAGCTGAATGGATTTGCAACCCGATAGAAAGAACAAAAATATCAATCAACCAGATATCTGGCCTCCCAAGAACAAAATCACTAAGGATTTTAGTACACATGGAGGGACTCATGTCACCAGCTATATATGTAGCACAGGATTGCCATATCTGACATCAATGAGAGTGGGGGTCCTTTGTCCTGTGAAGGCTCGGTGACCCAGCATAGGGGAATCCTAGTGCAGTGAGTGGGCATTGTGGGGTGGGTGGAGGAGCACTCTCATAGATGTAGGGGGAGGAAGCAGAGGAAGGTGGTTTACAGAGAAGAAACATGGAAGAAAATATTTGAAATGTAAATAACCACTTGGGAGGCAGAGGCAGGCAGATTTCTGAGTTTGAGGCTAGCCTGGTCTACAGAGTGAGTTCCAGGACAGCCAGGAATACACGGAGAAACCCTGTCTCGAAAAACCAAAAAAAAAAAAAAAAATGTAAATAACATTACAAATAAAAGAAAAGAAAATTGTACCTTGCAGAAGCTAGGACAAATCAGTGATCGATCTTATGAAATAAGTGATCGATCTAATGAAAAAGTAGATTTCTAAACAATGTATCACTAATATTATGGTTACAATTTGATTCAGCATGACAATGTGTAGCTAAGGTTAGGTATATATTTATGATGCAACTGACATTGACATGAAAACCAGTAAATAGTTTTATTTCAGTATCCTAAATGAAAGGATAAATAATCATGTCCGAGAACTAAACCAATTTTCAAAAAGTAAATAAAAAATTTCTCCATAACACCAGCTCTATATACATTGAAGCCCTTTGCAGTTTTTAAAATCATAAATGAGGGAACATTTTAAAGCAATAGTAAGATTAAAATACTCCAACTATTATATGTATAGAGATATAATTCCATGTTCTGAATATTTATTTTTTTGAACTTGAAAAACTTGAATCAAGCAGATTAGTGGTAAGGAGAGAGCTCAGAGAATATTGCACTGATTACTCTTCCAAAGAAATCAGAGTGATGTAAAGAAAACACAATGAAACATTATGATTTTAACCAGAAAAATTATGATTTTCCCTCTTTTGGGGGTCTGTAGACACTTCAGAGAGTTTGCATGAACAGAAAATGGGAATATTCAGTGAAAGAATCAGATGTCAAGAAGAAGTGCATTCTTACCCACAAACAATAGATTCCTGTAATTCTCCAACATCACATCCATGTACAATGCCCTCTGAGCAAAATCGAGACATTCCCATTCCTCCAGTGAGAAGTCCACAGCCACATCCTTAAAGGTTAATGGACCCTGGAATAGAAAATTACCTATTTACTACTGGATCAAAAGCTTTCCTTCATTAAAAAAGAATTAATTAAGATATACTTTGTGATACAAATGATTGAACAAAATATTGAAGCATGAATGTTTTCAAAAAGTTCTATGGAGAAGTGTCTGAAGTTATGAACTGCTGCTCTTCCACAGACAATCCATGCAATGACTTACTAGAATGTTCCCATTTAGAAAGGCTCTTACCTTTGTAAATTTTCTTTAGCTTACTAAGACCTTAGCAATAAATGAAAGATTGGCCACCATCACTGCATTTGAAAATTTTGTGTGCAGTTTGATCTGTAGAATATCTTTTAAAGTCCTCTATTATGACATTTGATTCTCAGCACCCACAATGCACTGCACAATGGAATGTTAAAACTAGTTCTTTAAAATCCAGTGATCTCTTCTGATGACTACTGGCAGGAGGAATACACAGAACTTATGCACATATTCAGGCAAAGGTAATCAACATATATTGAAGAAAAATGAACTTTAACTATAATAAAAAACTACTTCGTAAAACACTCATAGACTTCCTTGTATTTCTATTTCTCTTAAAGTGCATGATATTGAAAGGTATAGAAAATTTATAAAAGACATAGAAAGTTTTTATGACCCCTTGACCTGAGCCAAAATGTAGGCCAGCTGGTTGAGGAGTTCTAGGTTCTAAGACCTGGCTAACCATAAAGTAGATAGTCGAGCAAGATTAAATTCTTGGAAAAAAAAAAAAACAAAAATCATGTACAGGGTGTTTCCCACATGACTAATAATGGGCTGAGACTTTCCACTATTTTTATGATGTTCTTCCTTGGTTTCCCCCTTACCCCCCTAGTGTGTGTTTTTTTTTCATTTAAATACCCTTCTCCCCCTGGCCTCTGGGTCGACACTCCTCTGCCCCTGTGTGGGTTACAAGTCTCAGCCTCAGTGGAATGATCCCAAAATAAAGCCTCTTGCTGTTTGCATTGAGTTCAGTGTCTTGTGAGTTACTGGGTGGCTGTGACATCCCGAGGCTTGGCTGAGGATCTACCCTTTCGGGAGTCTTTCAATATAATTATTTCAAATGCAGTAATCATTTACAGAATATAACATATACATTTGATGTCTAGATGCAGCAATATAACTTTATGAAATATGGGTTGATTTCAAATAAAATCCCAGTGCCACATCATAAATTGTCAAATTATGATTTCAAGAAACATGCTTTCAATTTTTCCAATGCACAATTTGTTAAAATGTGGATACTTGCTTATCCCTGTGTATAGCTCCATCTCACTTGTCTGTATTACAACGTATCCATGTAACAATCTGAGGACTAAGTAGAACATTACATCCTTTCTAGATCAAACTTATAGAATATGAAATGCAGAATTAATGAATGAACTAAATGTCAGAGTTTTTTCTGAAACAGAGTAAAACTGACGCATCAGGGCATACATTCAACATATCATATTATGCAGAAAATCAAATGCTTTGGGAAGTTATTTTATGAGAATTTATTCAAAACTATAAAGTAGTAATATCAGTATTTGAGAGCATTAAAATATTCAATATTTTATAGAAGTTGGCATAATCAATACATATGGTCTTTCATTAAAGATTGACTAGATACGTATGTCTGAGTAAGTGGCATAAGTGGCAATGCATTCCAATGAAGTAGAATCATTTTCCTTGATAAAATTTTGTTTTCAAATTGAAGGAGAATTATACTAATTCTACATGAGTATTTAATAACTATTCCTCATAATATTAACTATTTAAAATTTCAATCTTCTATTTTTAACCTTATTTAATTTTCTTCACTATTTGACCACTTATGTATCAGAATTGTAGAAGTATGATCTATAATTCTTTCTTTGTTCATGAAAACTGTAATACACTGGTTATATATTGTCTCTATTACAAATGAGCCTCAAAAATGTAGACCTGGGCATGAAAAAATGACTAAGAAGTAAAGGTACTTGCTGCTTTTCCATAGAAACATAATATCATTCTTTCTAAACATATTGCAGCTCACTGCTATGTCTGTCATCAGTCAGCAGGGTTTGGTGCTGCACTCAGGGTGTTAGGGGCATAATGTATCATTCAGTGTACATAAAGTATTCAGATGAACACTTACATAATTAAAATTGTATTGTAATGAAAAATAGAATCATTGCTACAACCCTTCAGTTATGTAATGCATACTTTGGATATAAAAGAATAACATAGGTTCTATCAAGGCTGCTTCCTACTAAAGAACAAAACACAAAAACGTAGGAAGAATATTAATTTATGTTTGAAAACTAAGGGTTTATACATAGCACCAAGGCAATGCCCTGTAGAAAATTCTCACTAATGTATTTCATGTGGTGAAAAGAGAAGGTGAAGACCACAGGACTTACACTACTTCTAAAGATTGAAATCAGAAAGAAAGGAAAATAGACATTTCTATACTGAGAATTTACCACAGGGGCAGTATCCCTGATGAAACAAACAGACTTGAGGTCTCAACACGTCAATGATTACTGTGTGACATTAAATACCAAAAAGAGTTGTCAGAATACTGAAATCTGCATCAGCTCACAATCACATTATTGGCAAAAGAAAGACAATTTCCATCCATCATCTGTGCCTCTAGAGAGCTAATACATTTACTGTTAGGATTCAACACATTGGGGCCCTTATAATTTTACTCTTCTCCAAATTCTACTCTTCCACATATTGCTTAGTGATGCGAATTTCAACATATTTCCATATCCACATTCACAAGCTTGTGTCTGGAAATCTGACCATCCATGAAATACAATTGATGTGACACAAGAGACCTTACTTCCACACTAATATATAAAAGGACAGAACTTTACTCGATGTAGAAAATACCCATCAATATATTCTTGAGAATCATTTTTAATAGATGCTGTTAGAGACCAGCCGGTCTCCAGTCCATGGGAATTTTTATGTCCTCACAGTATAAAATCCAGTAGAAATATGAAGATGTTATATTCATGAAAAAAAAATTAAATTTTCATTATCACAGAGGAAAATGAAGATGATAGAAAAGAAGCCCTTAGATCACATTTCACATATAATTAATCCTTTGAATGGATTGAATAAAGAAAGGATTTTTAAGAAATGTGGACAGGACACTGACCTTTGGAGTGTTTAGCAAAGAAGCACTCATCCTTTTTGTTTGTCTTCTCCTAGGTGCTGTGTGAGGAACAAAGATTGGAATTCTTAAAATTTCACATCAAGGATTGAACAATTTAAAGATGAAAGAAATATGACTCTATTACAGACAATGCTAAGCCACATTTTTAAAAAATCATTAAAAGCAAGATGATACCAGGTATCTTGTCAACATTTCTAGAGATGGGACAGCATGTGATCATTTGTGTCCTGATATGAGTATAACCTGAGGACTATTTGCAACCTCAGAAATCATCAGGCACAAACATAGAACATATGTCTACCTGCTGTAGAACACTAATACTCAGGGTAATTACTGAAAACTCACCTTCCTGGGACTAGAGTCAAAGACAAATATCTAGTGCATGCTAAAACTGATTTCTAGAATTGAACGGAGTTTCAGTATTAATCACACTAGAATAAAATATCTGAGTCTTTGATAAAAGTCTAGATCATTCTATGTGGAAGATAAAGTATATGTCTTTTCCATTTGCATCCTGTTGTCTTGGAACACAAAGGTTCTATCTCATACATATGTTCTAGTTCTACATGAAAGTAAGAAGGGATGGCATGATCTCCTGACATAAATACCCATACATATACATACACATACATACATATACATACATGTGTTTACACATAAATAAAAACATAAGAACTCAGAAGGATTGTTGAGATATTATTACTATGAAAAGTGCTCATGACCATGGTATCGGCAAATATGCACCACTTTTTAAGTATTTCTTTCATCTTATGTTTCTCTCATGTCAAATATTTTTCTTGGTATTTAACACATACATAGTTTCTTTCTATGACCCTGGATTACAAGTTTAGATTGACACTTAAAACAAGCAGATGGATGGAATACTGTGGAAAATCATATAAAATAATAAGAATTGATGAGGAAAATGATAATTGCCTAGAAACAATCGAACAAGTCAGCTTTCAATGTCATAACATTAAGCCAGATAATAAGGAAGTGCTGACACGAAGACACTCAGTGTTTCTTCAAACATTGTAGAGGACTAAACAGATGCAACACTGAATTCTCAAATGTACAAAGAAAAAAGTAACAGTCAATATTCACCAGTATACATTGAAGGAAGGTTCTCTCTAATGGATGGATAAAGTGAACTCAACTTGTTTTCATGCCAGAGATGCAAGACTATTTCAACACAAACCAAACAAGACAAGGCTCAAAATATGAACAGTGAGAGAAGGCTCACAACCATGTCAACATACTTATAAAATGCCTGGGACAAAATATCACAGAGGATCACTACAAAAGCTCTGTATATTGTGAGAACAGAAGGAACATCCCTTAGTCTACTGAAGATAATAGCCAAGATCTTAAACCTATCATTACAAAAATTAAAGACAGCTGTCATCACTCAATTGTTTTTAGAAGAGAGACAAGGATGTGCAAAGCATTCAAACTAACTCATCACAGTGCAGCAGTACTTACATAGAGCTCCAATGGTAATGTCTACATAAGAATCAGAAACAGCAGCGTTCCAATGAGTACAATGTGTCTGATATACAGCCAGGAAAATGATAACGCTGTGACCTTCAGGACAGTACTTAAGGCTGTGGGACGGAACTCTTAAAACATGAATGAAAGAATATATAAATTAGTATAAGAACTATTCTTTAGAGGATTTCTCAACAATGCAAAACGTAAAGGTACAATATGAATTATATTAGGGGATCCATGGACCTGGAAGGACAGAAGCAGCTGCACTAATGAGACAGTAAAGGGAAAAAACAGTTAAATAAAAACAAGGTTCATGGTACAAGTAATAAAGGATCACCAGGAAGTGAGGAAGTGATGATCTCAGGACAAAATCCCACTCAGTTAACTTTCTGTTTCTGTTTAAAAGGAAAGGCAGGTTTCTGAGTTCAATAACAGCCTGGGGAAAAATATGTTCTACTTGAGGAAAAGGTTACATCCAGGTATAGTGGGAAAGGCCTTTAACCCCAGCATTCAGTAGACAGAGCCATACACACCTATGAGTTCAAGATTTATGAATGGAGCAATTTCCAACAGCAAACTTAATGAAGGACTTGAAAAACAGGTACCTAATATCTCACTTAAACATAGCCTCTATGTCTTTACTTGGCAACCAGAAAGCACACCCAAGCAAACTACATATAAAATGTTTATTTTTTAAAATTTTTTTCATTTCTTTTCTAAGAGTCAAGGGGCTAAGGTTTCAAAATGCTGACTTATGGGATAATCAGTAGGGAACCTGGTGTAAATGATTGACAGGATTTGGATTCCTAAGGAAGTAGCTTCAGAAAGTCAAAGAATTGGATTCCATTTGCAAAACTGAGCTATCTAGAGACCTGTCTCCAGTAGAGGACAGAGCTCTCAGCTTGATTCCATCATGAACTCCAACTCATTCTTCCACCACTCTTCATTACTCCTTAGGAAACTTTCCTACCCGAGGCAGGTCCTCTGGATCTGTCCATTACAACCACTCTTCAAAATCCCAACCTACATGAAACATAGCTACAGGAAGAGGGAATCATGGAGTACAAGAGACTTCTATTTCCAAAATAAAAGAAGGGAGCAAAGTCATTAAACAGGACATTACTTAATGATTTTAAATAGAGGACTTCAGCACAGTATCTATCCCATCAATATCTAGAGAAAATTCTTACTGATATAAACTACATGGTACAATATAGATGTGGAGATCAGACTGCATAAACCTGTTCCAAAACTGTTGTCAGCCTTGCTAGATGTTAAAACATAGAATCCACCTCATTTCATGTGAACTGCAGACACAGTACATGTAGTTACAAGTGTATTGTACTTTCTTAAAGAACAAACACATCATGCAATGTCTCATATTGCATGACAAATATCATGGATTTCTTCAATATTGTAAACTTGGCATCATATCTACTAATAACCATTCACAACACTGTCTAATGAACACTGTTTAGAAGGAAAGTGTACCTTTCCAAATTACTCCTCCTCAGGAAGGACTTGTTTCTGCTTTAGTTGCACACACAATTTTGTGTGAGAGCATTTATCAATCAACTTACATGAACCTATTTAAAAGGTACAATGTTACAACTCAGCTCATGAAAATCAATTTAACACTTCATTGAGTCTCAATGTACTGTAGACACCATTAATTCAGACTGATTATATTGAAAGTATAGGCCAATCCAGCTCCTGACTGTCAGAGAGAAATGAATGTTCAGAACCTTAATGCATCAAGGAACATCCTGTTAAACTTGCCCCTGTTATCATATCCTCTCTAAGATGTGCCTTCTTCCTGCTTTCTCTACAAGCTTCTTACAAGCAGATCCATTATCAGCTAATACATAAACTCTTAATTGGTTAGTCAAAAAAATTACAATCCCTATGTTTGTGGACAAATCTTCCCATGCATATACAGAAGCATGTCATCCTATTCTTTTAGGCAGTTTTTAGGCAATTATAATATTAAATTTATTCATTTCATTTTGTTTTGTTTTATTTGTGAATTTTCTGCCTGGGTGTGTATGTGTGTGCCTCACTTGCATGCCTTGTATCAATGGACATTAGAAGAGGAGGTCATGAAAGGGTTAAAGATTTTCAAAAACTCCTAACAGGCTGAGTAGAACCAAGAGTGCAGGTCAGCTTGGCCATGAGCTCTGTGTTTCAGGAACTTGGCCGACCACAAGATAGATGGTTGATTATGAATAGGCTCTTTGAGAATAGCCTATACAAAATGTTCCCCATAACTATTCCTTGGACCCTGTCACAAACTGAATAATGGGCTGGGACTTTCCACAGGTACTCTCCAATAACCTCCCTTCACTCCCCTGGGGTTGTGGTTTCCCCATGGGTTGTGATTTTTTTACTTGTGGTTATTGCCTTTAAATTTTCTCTGCCTCCAAAGCCCGGGTTCAGACCCCACTGTCTCTGCGTGGGTCATGGGTCATGACCTCAGCATGTTGATTGAAATATACCTCTTGCTGATTGCATTGAGTTTGGTGTCTTGTGAGTTATTGGGTGGCCACAAATTCCTGATGCTTGGGTGAGGTCCTCCCTTCGTGGGGGCCTTACAGTCATATCCCCACAAACTGGAAGTATAGGTGGTTTTGGAACATGATATGGTGCTAACAATTCAATCCTGGTCTTTTGCAAAAGATAACTTCTCTTTAGATCTCAGCCATCTCAGAACATGCAGCTCTTAATCCAATTTATTTTACTAATAAATGAATCTCGTTTAGTGATCATGAACTATTTAGAGTGGAAACATGTTCTTTCTACATCACAACTGACTGATCCATCAGTGATGAAATGTAAGATCTGGGGCACGTGGTTATACCTAACAATAGGAAAATGATGGAATCTGAGACAATTGACTTTCTTTCCATAGCAGATTCCATGGATGATGGGATTCTGGATAAGCACAGTTTCCTTTACTATAAATTCCTTCACAATTACAGTGCATCCTCATAACAGTTAATTTCTAAATACATCATTGATATGATAAATCTTATTTTTCACATTACACTGAAATAGGATAGTCTCCAGCTCTGGGCTCCATGATTACAAACAACATTTTTAATCATGCATAGGGATCATTTCTAATTGTTACAATGTTGATATGAGGGGTCAGCTGTCCTGTAACACATTCAGGCTTCACATTTCCTCTCATTCTCTTTCCTGTTCCATTCCTTGTGCCCTTTGCATTATTTCCAGATCATTTATAATTGTGAAATAAAGTTTATTTATTTTAAATTCATATGGAAACTTGTCTCTTCCTGCATGTAGTTCTGTGATCTTCAGAAAGACAGACACCATAGCACCCAGACTATGGTAACAAAGCTTCTGGAACAAGAGTTATGAAGTCAAGTCCCCAGGCAGTTACAGAAAACTGAACCAGAAAACTACAAGTACAGGTGCCCTTAACTGTGGAGCCACATCTCCTGCCCTTTGATTACTGATTAGCTACTGTGGAGACATAAATCCATAAAACATGAGACAGAATTCATGGAGCATGAAAGATTCTTTCTTAGAGACTCAAGGTGAGTGCCAGTTCAGTCAAAAAAGACACTTGCACAGTGTATGTGGTATGATAAGACACATTGAGAAATTTGGCAGTGAGACACTGGTTGTGAAAGACATTTTCACATAATTGTGTACATTAGGGTTTACAAACAGGAAAATGAGCCATTCTAAAAGAGTACAGGGAAAGACATTAGTAAGATTATTCAGAAATTAATGAATACAAATGTAAAGAGAATGCAATAATTCAATCATACAGACTCCTTTCAGTGTAGATAAAGAGGAACTTTGGAACACAGCCCCGCCTCCCCCAGAGGCTAATTAACATTCCTTAGTCAGAGGAAACTTGCTGGATTAACATTCAGAGGAGGAAGAGAGAGGCTGATTAACATTCCTCAGACCACAGGGGAGGGAACCCATCCATGGGTAAGGAAGGCCCAGAGCAAGTAGACACATTCCACAGGACAGACTAACCCTAGCCACTTTCAGACAAAGGAGATCCTTGCCACCTCATTAACCAAAGACCAGTCAGTTTAAAAGTCACACTGTTCTGCCAATCATTGTGTGCATAGTCACTGTTTCTCTAGTCCAACCCTTAAACTGTATAAAAACTGACCAAAAGGGCTGCCTGAGGTCCCACTCCACCTTAGGTGTAATATGGCCCCAATGCATTGGATCATTAATCATTAAAATTCCTCTAGCTTTTGTATCGATTTACATCTCCACATGGTTCACTCATGGGGTCTCCAGTAAGCTAAGGCTCCCAAAGAGTCTTACAAAGACACTAAAGTTGTAAAAAATATTGTTCAGCTGAGTTAAACTAAAAGATTATATGTATATGTATTAGAACCAGAGCTAAAAAGAGGACACTGTAAAGAATAATTATGACTGTGGTTATACACAAATGCATCACAAATGAAGAAATGATGAGCTGTAGAAACAAGTGAAAAAATCAACATCTAGGTTAAAAGAGTAGAACACACATCAAGATTGTGCTCAGACTGAAGCCAGAAGAGTTTCCTCTAACAGTGTCTGAGGTCTGAACACATTAGCATCATAGCATTCTCCTGTCCTTAGGCAAATTCATACTAATGCTAAAAGGATAATATTGCATAGAACACAAAGAAGAAGAACACTAGAAAGACATCATACAAAGCTGGTCTACCTCTACATCACAAGCTTGTAAACAGAAGCAAATATTTGAAAACAAAAATTATATTATGTATTATGTGTATCAGAATATACACAGACACAGAAATTATATGAAAAAGAAACGAAAGCTGAGTTCACACAAAGAATTCAAGACTCTTTCAACATCTAAAACTAATCAATGTAACAATTATTATGGAGAAATATTTGAACCTGTCTTTAGTTAGGGTGTGCTTCTGACCCACAAGACACATTTAATCACTTTGGTTGGATTAGAGGCAAGCCCTTAATTAATATTCACTTGGAACCTAAACAATGAAGGTTGGTTTAGGCCAGGCAGTGGTGGCACACACCTTTCTTTAATCCCAGCATTTGAGAGGAAGAGGCAGGAAGATTTCTGAGTTCAAGGCCAGCCTGGTCTACAGAGTGAGTTCCAGCACAGCCAGGCTTACACAGAGAAACCATGTGTCAAAAAGCCAAAATGAAACAAACAAACAAACAAACAAACACCAAAAAAGGTTGGTTTAGTATGTAGAAGAAAGCAACCATGTTTGAAAAGTGAGGTCTAATTGATTGGAAGACAATACAGAACAACAGAAGATCTGTCAAAATAGGATATACCCAACTCTTCTGAGATGAGAGAGGAAAAGAAACCTACTTAAAGGAGAGAAATACAGTCCTGGAAGAAGAGAATACAGTAAAGGGATAGAATAGAGTTCATGGAGAACAGTACAGTAGAGTTGAGTGGGTAGAGCAACAGAGAGGGAGAAGGAAGCAATTTTACTGGATGTGTTTTACAGAGACAGACTGAAGAGAGAACATGCTAGATACAGGTAAAGACAGAATGAGCAAGAGACATACATGAAGCCAGAAGATGAGGAAAGATTACAACTCTTAACATAAGGCCAGGCAGAGCAATTCAGTGTCTGAGAGAGGAGTCAGAATGAATAGCTCAGTCAGGAGAGGAGTTCAATCCTGAACAGCTGCGTTGAACCAGCCAGTTAAGACTTTAGAAGGAACAACAAATGGGGAGCTTATTCAACAGGAAATTTCAGAGGCTGAAAACACACTAGGACTAGATAAGATTGTATGGAGGCTAGAGGCTTCCAGGACTAGAGGACCAGGCCTAGGTAAATAGATGGAGGCTGTAAGCCTCCCAGACAACAATTACAATAGGAGAATAAAAGGTACTTTTACAATACTGTGGTAACAATGAGACATTGCTCAGTACAAAAGCTCTCAAGAATGTAAGAAGAGAAGAAACACACCTAAGAATAACAAAGGCATAGAGAAACAAAAGTAAACATTACAGAAAATCACAACAATAATTATTCCATTCTAATAATGCCTAATATTTTATGTAGGGTAAGTGAAAAAAATTCAATGAAGGAAAACATTTCCAGTGGACAGAACACACTATTCAGAATAATTCAATAAGCAAGCTTAAAGGTGATAGAAGGGAATCCACTACTGACATTTGCTGCAGGTATAAATGGCCATTGTCATGCACCCATTTCCTGAGGCTGCTTTCAGCCTGGGTAAAAGAAACTGTTTTCAATGGGCAACAGTCATTTCAGAGACTCAAAACTAATGAAATATTGAAATAAACTCACTGGTGACTGCACTGCCTATAATGGGAAATCCATATCACCACAGTTAATATTATTCTTAGTGAAAAATTCCAGAAACATTATTGAAATAGTATCAGACAAGACCAAGTTCATGTTCTCTTTCGACTGACAAGGGAGAACCACCCCACCCCTTGTCCAATCCTGTAACACACTTAGATCCTTTGTTAATCTCCTTGGCCTTACCATTCAGGGCTCTCACCATTGATTTAAGGGTGAGTAGATATGGCTGAGAAGAGGGAGACCTGAATATGGGAAAACATTTGTCACAAAGTACCTGGAACTTTTCATGGATCAAAAATGAAACATGAGTACATGTGACAAAGGATATACATGAATGAAACAGAAGATTGAAAAGATGATGTCTCTTTTTCTCTGAGAATTTCAGTTTCCTCTGTAAGATATGAGACTCCTTCACTCAGGTCACACACATTCAGAGTCCTTTTCCTAGGAACCCTGAAGAGGAGCAAAAAAGACTGCAAGACACCTATTTTGACCAACGTAATAAAGATACCTGAAATCCAACAAGAGCTGGCCAGGACCTAGTTAGGTCTCAAAGAAACTCAGGACAAATGGCTGACTGGGTGACTATTAACATGTCAATCTGGATATTGTTGCCTAGGTGCTTTTTTTACTCCTAGTTCCTTTCTTGGCCAACCACTCTATCTTCCCTTTTCATCATCCATATCCCTCCCTCTCCTCCTATGGGCTGGTTATGTCTGGACCCAGCTAGATACCTCTGATGGTTTTCTCCCTCAAACTGTAAAGTCCAAAATTAACCCATAAGCACCACCTGCCCAACAACCGGTACCTTCCTGAAAGTACTGCTGCTAGTTGCAAGTCTTAGGAAAACATGAAGACTCATTATAAACTAACATGCTTTATCCAATTGTCTTTAGAATCCCTTGTAGCAGGTGTCCAAAGTTTATCTATTGGTCAAGATGTAATATTGAATAAAGCTTGCCCCCATGGTGGAAGTGGTCTTTCTCTGGTGACATTCCTGGTTTACAGAAGCTACAATATTTCTTCTCCTCAGCCAGACATTTCAGAAGACCTGACTTTACTTTTCACTCAGACCTAAGGTGTTCCACTAATAACTAATCCTAAGAAGACACATTTCTGAAGGCTGTATTTAAATCAAAGAGTACATATACCTCAGTGTAAAATTAATGGACTGTATGACTTTACTCAGCAAATGTTAATATTTACAGGAATATGATGGTGCTTTACAATGTACATTTTCTGAATCAGTCAAATCTGCACTGGATCCTCATATGACTCATATCTACAATGCTCTCTAGAGAGGCATACAAACTCATTCTCCTGGAAAAGGCTACTCTCTTACAAATGGAGCAAAAGAGAAGTTAAGAATGCATGGGTGTGCCGGGTGGTGGTGGCCCACGCCTTTAATCCCAGCACTTGGGAGGCAGAGGCAGGCGGATTTCTGAGTTCAAGGTCAGCCTGCAACAGAGTTTTGAGTTTGAAGCCAGCCTGGTCTACAGAGTGACTTCCAGGACAGCCAGGGCTACACAGAGAAACCGTGTCTTGAAAAACCAAAAAAAAAAAAAAGATAAAACAAACAAACAAATAAAAAGAATGTAAGTGTGAATCTAAATTTGGGGAACTTTATTACTACTCTAGCAACGAGAATCTCCATGTACAAACCACAGATAGTGCAAATGATCTATAAGATTATTTCAGAAGAATATTCTAGAGACCAAAAAATTAATTAAACATAAAGATGAACCCCAGTCAATAGTGTTATGCCCAGATCATGAAAACCCTATAATTTTCAAGAATCATCTCTGATGGAATTCACAGGAGGGGTTTATTCCAACTTAGGATGGAAAGCTTAGTTGAGTAACCACATGGTTTAGGGAAAGGAATTTTTTAAAGGAAAAAAACCATAAGTGGGCTTGTCTAATTCTTGCCATTATACGTCTGGGTAAGAGGTTTATGGCAAGTTGACTTTTGAAGTGAATGGCCTGCTTTAGGCTTCAAGGCCACAATGGCTCTGGCCTGGCATCTAGAGAACATCTGCCCATTCATTAAGAGGTTCTACTGAAGAGGAGCAATTATCCCCCTTTGGTTCACAAGGCAGTGTTGCTAGAGTTTTTAGGGAATGCTACCTCCTGAAGGAAAAATATGCAGGAAAGGGAGGGTTGCTAGGGAACACTATCTCTTGAGGGCAAACTACTCAGGAAAGAATGAAGTAGGGCCTGTAACTCTTGGCAGCTACAGCTGGCCAGAAATATCCTCTCAACTTGAGACCTGATTTTTGGTATAAACTTAGGTCTCCAAGGCTGGCTTAGGTTTCTCATTTCTTAATATGATCTCAAACTTCCTGATGACTCTAAGATATTCAAAACATAATAGTGAGAGTAACTGCAGAAAATGAACCCCTGCTCCACACCCAGATTCCAGGACGAACTGCTGACTGTTAATTGCCAGAATGCTCACACAGCAAAAGTAGCTTAAGATAGTTGTCTGGTATGTCAAATGCTTGGCTCTAGTCTCCTACCATGATGTTCTGACCATGAGAACAGCCAAGAAATCATGGGATTTTTTGTCACCATGGATTGGTACCTTGGAGTAACTCCTGGATCCACCCAATATTCAAAAGCTTCTTGTTACATGTTTTTAGTAAACCCACTTACTTCACACTCTTAATTACTTAGCTTCCCAGTTCCTCTCTGCATATGATTTTAATAAAGCCACCTACTTCACTCTTAATTACTTAGCTTCCCAGTATGTCTCTGCTGTTTCTATTTGTTTTTCCTTGTCTTAGTGCTTCACTGCTTGTTTACAGTGTTTTCTTAAACTCATCTCATCATGCAGGTGTACCCACCCTCCCCATCAGGAACCACTCCCTCAACTCTGTTGCAGGCTGACTTCCACACAACTACAGCTGTCAGGATGCACAGGAACTACTGTGCACAGCTTCCCACAAGCTGGTTGCCAGTCTAGACCTGAACTGGATGTAGTTAAGACACTGCACCTGGGTTCTGAACCCTTCAGATACAAGTTATCCTGCCTAACTTCTCACATTGGGAGTCTACCCCCTGGTCTAAAGATGCACAAAAGGAGGCAATTACCTCTGAATCCTGATGCTCAGGACAGATTCCTAAACAGAGTAAAACTAAGATAAAATGACTTGGCTCAAACATTATAAAATATATGTATCCTTTAAGGAGGGAAATTTACAGAATATACAAGATACACAACTGAAAATCAAAGTCCTGATCAAAGAGATCAATGCTTATAAATCATGCCAATCAAATAAAAGAGGAGAGGAAGAAAATGATTCTGATGTGTGGACAATAAAATAATAGCAAATGTCTCAAAGAAATGGGACTATGTGAGATAATGGAAATTAAATTCAATAATTGCTTAGAAACTCACAAAATGAATAAATAAATATCCTGAAGAGAAAATGCAGTGAAGTGAATAATAATGACTCAGAGAGAACCTCTGGGAGACAGCATATCAGACTTGAAGAAAAGGTAGAAGAGCTGGAAGCTTCATTCAAAAAATTGATGAATTAAATTAATGTTAAGGCACAATATTATTTACTAGTTGAAGGGGTGGGTAAATATTAGAGAAACTCCTGTGAAAAACAGTCCAGGTTTTCCTCAAAGAAAGAAAGAAAGAAAGAAAGAAAGAAAAGAAGGAAGGAAGGAAGGAAGGAAGAAGAGAGAGAAATAGAAATACAAAACATACTGCACTGTTTAGCCATTTGTTCATTAATGGTTTCCTGATTGTTCTCTATAATTCTGTATATACAAACATGAACATCTGCATATGCTGGTTAAAGGAGACTCCAGAATTTCCTAAATATCTAGAGAATCTACCGAGGAAATCACTTCTTTTCATGATTATGAGGCCCAGGATTCTCAGGAGACTTCTAAGGGTCAAAACCTGTTGTGATGATTGTGACAGGTTAAAAAGGATTCCAGCTCAGCCAGGAGGTGAGAGCTCAGAAACACTTATTGGCATAGATGAGATTGAATGGAGGCTAAAGGCTTACAGAACTAGGCCTAGGTTAATAGACAAAGCCTGCCAGACAACAATTAGAATAGCAGAATAAGAGTTACTTTTACATACATGTGAAAAATCTAACATTGCTTTCTAAAATGTAAGAAGAAACATATCTCACAATACTAAGGCAAAGAGACACAAAACTAAAGGAAACAGTTCAGAAAGGGGTAACAGAAATTATTCCCCACTAATCAGGACTAATGCAATACAGTGCATCACTAAGAACAACACAGTTCAAGGACAGGAAAACATTTAGACTGGAACAAATAGGTGATTCAAAAAGCAAGTGGATATTCTTTTGAAAAACAACTCAGATCAGAACATTTACTATGTCAACCCATATCTGCTGATAGCATTCTTAGTGTCAAAAAGTGTTATGCAAACTTGGGAAGACAGCACAGTTATCAATGGCCTAACCTAGATTTGCATCCTGGGTGCTACAATCTCAATCTGCCAAGCAAGGTATGGCCACAGGTATCATAGTGGCAAGTCTCTCTGTGGGTAACAGAGGGTTTTCTGGTTCAAGCAGAGGCCAGCTCTACAAGAAAAAATATGCATGGATTAAACTGAGAATCTGGCTAAACTCCAATAAGGAAGGTCACAGGCTCTAGGAGAGATGGATTACTGACATTTGCTTCATGTGTAAATGGCCCTTGTCACTCCTATTGCCCGATACTGATTTCAGCTGGGTAAAAGAAACTTAGTTTTCAGTACAAAACAGCTATTTCAGAGCCTCAAAATTAATCAAATATTGACATCAACTGACCCCTGACTGCACTGCCTACTATGGGAAATCCATGTCATCACATTTAATATTATTCTCAGTGAAATTTTCAGGAATCATTAATGAAATACAATCTGGTAAAACCAAATTCATGACCTCTTTCTACTCACAGGTGAGCCCCACCCCACCCCTTGTTCGATCCTTCAACCATACCTGGATCCTTTCTAAGAGTCTCCTTGGCCTTTACCATCCAGTGTTCTTAGTTTTGATTTACAGTTATGCAGATTTGGCTGAGCAGATAGAGACCTGAAAATGGGAAAACATCATTCAGAAAGAACCTGGATTTAGTCATGGAATAAAAATGAAGGATGCCAACTCCTGACAAAAAGATAAACATAAAGGAAAGAGAAGATATCGTGAAAGTGTCTCATTTTCGCTGAGGATTTCAGTTCATCCTATGAGATGTGAGAGTCAGTCTTACAGTGAACACTCATACAGAGTTATTTTCCAAGCAACACGGAGTAGGAGCAAGGAAGACTGCAAGAAAACTATTGAGATTCCCAGAATACAGACTGTTGAACTTCTCCAATTAGAGGTCTGTATAAAAAGCCCTGACTGCAAGGTCTCAGCATTCCCAGTTCTCCAAGTGAAGACCCCCAAACTCGGAGGACCCTTACTCAAGTCTCAGGACATCACGACCACCCAAAAATCACAAGAAACCATACCTGGATGCAATCAGCAGAGGTTTATTGGAGAGTTGGCTACCCAAGCTCAAAACTGCTTGTCCACAAAGGAGCAGAATTTTGACAAAGGGCCAGCAAGCTGAGGGGGTTTTTATAGCATGGGGTGTGGAAAGGAAGGAATTTTCACGTGGTTACACTTGAGTGGTTGCTTTACAAATTTTGAACATCAGGTTGTAACGCTGGGAAAACCTCAAGGGGGCGGGAGGGGGGGAACCAAGAACAGTGGAAATTTAGCTAGTTCTTGGAACCACCCAAATGATTTAGAGCCAAGTGAAAATCACTCTGCATACTCATTTTTCTAAATATTTAGTTTTACCATGTCACTGTGCCCTACCCTGTCATTACCAACTATTTCAGGTTAACTATTTCTCACTTGCCATAGCTCCACCCTGAGGCTTGAGGAATGTTAATCCACCAAGTGTCCTCTGATTCAGGGATAATGCCCTCCACCCAGAATGTGTCCTGGAGCAGTGAAAGCCTGAAATCTTACATCCAGTTCCGCTTTCTGAAACTTGCATTCTTTTGCTCAGGTCTAGGGTAAAGAAAAAGCATATATATATATATATATATATATATATATATATATATATATATATATATATTCACTCTACATAAGAAGTCCACAGTGCAGAACTCAACAAACCATGAATGTGCATGGGCAGAGAGCTTGTTATGATACATGAAGACGTTTTTCTTAAGTAAGGGAGCAATTATAGTTATATAAAAGATGCTGTCTAGTTTTGTCCTAATCCATAGTAAGTTTCATATCTATGAAAATATCTTGACCAGATATCATCCTCTCACAGCATGCTGGGATGAACCTTAAAAGCATTTAAAGAGATTTCTGAGGAATGGCTAACTGTAGTGCCTATTAACATATAAATGCAGACATTATTGCCTAAGTTATTTCTTGTCTCCTGATTCTCTCCTGGCCAACCCTCTCTCCTCCCACCTCATCCTCAATAACTCTTCCCCCAAAGCTCATGACCTGGTTCAATCTGGACTGAACCAGATAACTCTGACTGCTTTCTCTCCCTGACTGAAAAGCCAAAAACTAACCTCTAAGCACCACCAGCACAAGAAACCACATATCTTCTTGGAATGCCGAATGTTCCATATCTTAGGAAAATAATAAAGCTTCATGGGAAACTAAAATGGCCTATAAAACCCTCAGTAGCTTGTGACCAAAGTCCATCTCTAGATCAGGATGTGATATTTAATAAAGCTTGCCCACATGGTGGAAGTGTGTTTTCTCTGGCTACACTCAGAGTTAACAGAACCTACAATATATCTTCTCCTCAGCCATACCTTACTGCAATCCTGTCTTCATTTTCATTCAAACCTAAGGTGTAACATTAATAACTAAGCCTATGAAGACATATTTCTGAATGTTGTATGTATATGAAAGCCATCATATATGTCAGCGTATAATTAATGAAGAGTATAACTTACTCAGTAAATGTTGATTTTTACAGCCACGTGATGGTGGCTTATAACCTGTATTAGGACAGAAAAAAGAAGTAGGCTTTAGGCATGAAAATAAAATATATTTTCCAATAAATCAAATCTGCACAGGTACCTCAAATGACTAATCTCTATAAAGGTCTCTCAAATGCCTTTTCAAGCCTCCCCAAAAAAGGAAATAAAATGAAAACCAGGGAATAGAAACGTTAGGAAACCTGGGCAAATTTGAATTCGAGGACCTTTAAGACTTCAGTGAAGAGAAATCCCTTGTACAAACTACAGAGACTACAGAGGATAAACAAGGTTAATTCAGAAAAAAATATTCTGCCAACAATAAAATTATTGAAAACACTACCAAAAACCCAGTTCCTAGGATCTCAAACTTCCTGACAATGGTAATATATCTGCCAACAGAATTTTGAGAGTGACTGCAAAAAATGCACCCCGCTCCACACCCCAGCACTGCCCCTGCCCATTTCCCAGCCCAGCAGCAACTCTGACCTGGCAGGTGACAGGATCAACTGCTGAATGTCCTAGGAGGCCGGCATGGCAATTGCAGCTTGAGAAAGTTTCCAGGAATCTCAAGTACTCACGGGGCACTAGGCTTCCACAACAACTTCCTAACCATGAGGCAGCTGAAGTACCTGCAGATGCTAAAATGGCGGAACTTCCTTTCACTGAGGGCTGGCTTCTTGGAGCAACTCCTTCTATTCCCGCCCAATATTCAGCAGCTTCCTGTTATGCAATTCTTGTAAGCCAACCTACTTCTGGATCTTTTAATTAATTAACTTCCAAATTCTTCACAGCAATTTTTGTTGGTTTGGATATTTGCTTACTTGCTTATTTGCAATCGATTGTTTCTTTGGTTTTTCTTAAACTCATGATCGGAGAGGTGTGCCCACCTTCCCCATCAGGAACCACTCCCCCAGCTCTGTTGCAGGCTGCCTTCCACACAACTGCAGCTGTCATGATGCCCAGGACCTACTGTGCACAGCTTCCCCACAAGCTTGCTGCCACTATAGAGGAGAAGTGGATGTAGTAGGACACTGCACCTGGGTTCTGAACCCTTCAGATACAAGTGATCCTGCCTAAATTCTCACATGGGAGTCTAGTGACCAGGGCTAAAAATACACAAAAGAAAGCAATCCCTCTGAATTCTGATTCTCAGAACAGAATCTCAAAAACAAAGTAGAAGTAGCATAAAATGCTCTTGACTCAAACCACGGGCCCTATACATATTCCCTAAGGAGGGCAATTTATAAGATATTCAAGATACACAACTGAAATCCCAGAGTTATGATCAAAGGAATTAAAGGCTATAAACCATGTAAATCCACTCAAAAAGGACATAAGCAAAATGATTCTTGGCCAAGAAAATAATAGCAAATGCCTGAAGGAAATGAGGACAACAATTTTAGATATGAAAATTGAGCTCAATAAATGATTAGAAACACCAAAATAAATTTTAAAACACCCAAAAATGAAAATGTAGTAAGGCAAATAATAAAAACTCATAGGGAACTTGTGGGAGACAGATTATCACACTTGAAGCAAGGTAGAGGAGCTGGGTGCCTCATTCAGAGAAAATGATGGTTTAAGACAGAGCTAGGTTAAGGCACAATATTATTTACTGCATGAAGTGGGAGGTAAAATAGAGAAAGTCCTTTAGAAATCTGTCCAGATTTTTCTCAAAAGACAAAGGGAAATGAAATAAAAGCTAGATATAGAACTACAATACAGACTGCACTGTTTAGCCATCTGCTCATAGATGGTTTTCTGATTGTTCTCTATAATTCTCTATGGACACACAGCATATGCTGGGGAAAGGAGATTCCAGAATTTCTGTAGATTGCTTCTAGGCATAGAGAGCTGCCTGCCCTTCAAATTATCTCTGCAGGTGTGGGAGGACAACTATTAACAAATGTAAGGCTGGTGATGGGCCATAGAAATGACAATATCTCAGGGCAGTGATGGCACATGCCTTTAATCCCAGGATTTGGGAGGCAGAGGCAGGCGTATTTCTGAGTTCGAGGCCAGCCTGGTCTACAGAGTGAGTTCCAGGACATCCAGGGCTACACAGAGAAATGCTGTCTTGAAAAAAAAAAGAAAGAAAAAGAAATGACAATATCAAATCCTGCTAGCTATTCTTTCTCTCCCAATATAGCAGTCAACATTTGAAAATAAACAGACACACCTTCATAAATGTTTACAAAATTCATCTCAACCCATGTGCAGAGGCTATGCAGGCCAGAAGAGGAAATTGGGACCCACAGGTTGGAATGTCACTGTGATGTAGACTAGTCTGACCTCAAATAAAGAATATACCTTCCCCAGGGCTATGAATACTGAGATTATGCTAGCAGCACTTGCATATTTTATGTCTATAGAGTCAATCAATGTAATCATACTTTGTATTTCTAAACAATAATTTATAATCTAAAAAAACTTTTTGACTGTCTTTGCATTCACACTAACACAACACTACCATCCTAAGAACTAGAAACATCCATAAAATGTAGTTTATCTACAGAGGCAAAAGGACCTTCTGGTCAAAAATAAGCTCTAGTGTAACCAGGAATCTAAAACCACAGGGTTTTCTCTTCAGTGGAAGAAGACATTCTTTTCTGTCCAGTAGTGAGGGAACGGATGGAGTAAGTAGCTTGGTGAACTGTGGTAGACTCGGTGCCAGAACACACCTGAAAGTCCTAGATTATTACATTTGTCTCAGACTCTTCTTCTCTAGGTCATTGTTTCTCAGTTAATACAACTGAGCCTTAGGAGAGATGTTACAAGCAATTTATAGCTTTGTGTCCTCAACAGTATATGTTGGATCCTCCTCTAGTCCATCCTCCTTCCAGTCTCTTCAGTTTTGGAATCCAACTTTATGAGTCACATGTGTTAGCATTCTGTCTAAACTTCATCCCCCACAGATATGTAGCAACAGTCAGGTATGCTTCTCCCCACAGTAACCTGGAAACAGCCAGGTAGGCCTGGCCCACTATAAAAGGGGCTGCTTGACCCCTTCTCTCTCTCTCTCTCTCTCTCTCTCTCTCTCTCTCTCTCTCTCTCTCTCTCTCTCTCTCTCTCTCTCTCTCTCTGCCTCTTCTATCCTCTTAACTCTCTTCCCCTGCCCTGAATAATCTCTATTCTATACTGGTGTGTGGCTGGTCCCTCACAGGGAAGAGATGGGCCCTCTGAAACTTCCCCTTCCCCCATACATCACCACACACCCATAGAAGATACTCTCATTATCTTTATCTTATAAACACATCATTGGTGCCGAGACATGGATGTAGGAATCTACAGGTTTGCATCCCACCTCAGCCACTACAAGAGATCTTACTCACTATCCTAAACAAGAATTGGTCAGTCCCCATCCACCACTGGTCAGAGTAACTGTCCACATTGTCCCAGGGAAGATTTCTTGAGCTCAGAGCTAACTCTGTGCTGCCTGACCCTTATTCTATGACTCCTTCCTTTGGGTAAGACTTTTCTCTTTTCCTTTGAGGCAGTTTCTTTCTGGAGGCTGAGAACACCAGGCCACTCCCGGGCAAACTGCTCTTCAGCACTGGCTCCAAGCTTTAGTCCCCAGCCCCCAACATGTCTTGCCCATGGGTCAGTCTTTCACCTCCTACTATTTACCTGACCAGCAGCAGAGCATAGGCTTCTCTCCCTTCCTCCTCCATCATTTTCAGAGAGTTTTCTGGAAAAGTGAGTCTGGGAAACTGCTTGCTGCCCTCCTCCCTCTGCTTCATAGCTCTGCTCTGGGTCTGGCCTTGCTCCTTGCATCCTGCCAAAGACCCTGAGACTTGCTTTCCCATACCTGCAACCACCCTCACAAAGGGTTTGGCTGCCTGTGATCCAGAGAGTGCCTCTCTCTTTCTTTCTCTGCCCGGGACCTATAAATTGAGTGGTAGCAGTGTGTACTCCTTTGCTGAGATACCAAACACACTACTTAGGCTTCTTGCTCCACCTCCCATGCACCACCCACCCACCCACCACCGACTACAATCTCCAGAGGCACTGGGCCATGACTTCTGGCTGCTGGTAGGATGCCTGCAGAGGCATCAGCAGACTTTTGGGTGACCTCCCTTATCAAAAAGCAGTTCATATATCCCTCAAGCTCTTGCACCTGGTATAAGTTCCTGGTACCAGATTAAACTGTTACTGGCAATTTCTAGGAGATCTTCACAGCAGTAGTCCTTAGAAATTCACATGATTTCCTAAATTTCTAGCTTGGCTGTACACTGACCCATCCCTGAATTCTTCTTGGGATGTCAGTCTGGGTATGAATAGTTTAGCAACATTCCCATCACCCAATGAGTGTTTAATTGTTATTGAATGTCTGGATTCAGTACCCGTTAGATAATTATCTTAAGAAATCTTCACACATACTGCTTGTGCTCTGAAAAATGGAAAAAAATTTCCCTATCAGTACCCATTAGATAATTATCTTAAGAGATCTTCACATATACTGCCAGTGGTCTGATAAATGGAAAAAGAATTAGACTCCCAAATATAGTGAAACATAGAGGCAAACAAGCAAAAGTCATTCTCAAGTTGTCTCCATAGGCAAGAGATGTCACAGGTTTACAGAGGCAATAGTTACACTCAGTGTTGGCATACCAGTCCTCTGGACACTTCACACAATAATGGGCATGTGACAGAGAAAAGAAAGTGTCAACATTGCAGCTTCCACATTTCTTATCAACAGGACACTTCACAAACAGGTTGGAGAAGCTATGCCACATGCAGACTTTACATCTGAGTGTGCAACTGAAGGACATTGCTGTACAGCAACAATTCTAATTCAAAATGCCCATCATCTTCACTGATTAAAATCTAAGAAATATATAGTTTTAAATTTTATTTACCTATGTGTGATTGTCGCTATCTTATTGATGTGGCTAGAAAAACACAGTTCTTAGTACTTGCTGGTACTAATTCAATGAAGTAAGCCTCCCAGTCAATAGCCATTCTACAGCCTTTGGAAAACCAGTAACTCATTGATCTCACAGGAGAACAGATGAACAGCTATAGCCTGTTTCAAAAGTTTTGCCAGAACTGCCTGGCCAACATACCAAGCTGACTCATGAGAAGTTGTTGCAATAAGTAGATAATTTTCTGTCAAGACATCTTGACAAACAGAAATGCAATTTTGCAATGAACAAGAACTAGTTTTAAAATGTGGAGACAGAGCATGGTTCAGAAAGACAAGTTGGAAGCAGGAATGAACAGAATCAATTCTCAGATGGGGAACCCAGACTAAACCACATCTTCAGGCCACCGATTGAGAGCAGTACATATGATCCTGGCAGCCCAGGAAAAAGAATCTATGCCAACTTCCTCTGCAGGTCATACCACAAAAGCAATAATGTACCTTAGGTTTTTTTTTCAATTATATGATTTTTCTTGGTATTGGTCTTTAAATTTTGCTTTCTTTATGCATCATTGCTCCAATATCTTACTCACTTCTATTCCAAATGTTTCCTAGTCATGAAGGATTTCATTCCTTGGCTCAACTGCTTTCATATTTGTTCCTGTTTAGAGCAACATGTCCTGTACCTCAGCCTTTCCTCGTGGTCTATAGTTAAGGCTTGTTGTCTTAGTTAGACTTTTACTGTTGTGAACAGACAAGTGGCCCAGGATATTTTTTAAGGACACCATTTAAATGTGGATGGCTAACAGGTTCAGAGGTTTAGTCCATTATCAATATGGGAACATGGCAGCATCCAGGAAGTATCTCACACTCCAGGTCTATAGGACTTTCTAGAGGTTTTCTCCAACCTCCATCTCCTACAGGTCCATGTTTCCATTAATTCCTCTTGTCCTCTGGGCTTTCTCTTGTCTCCCACCCATAAAAGATCCTGTTCCCCTTTTTCCCTCCCCCTCCTGTCTCTCACCTAGGTTCCCACTTCCCTCTGCCTCCATTGATAACTTAGTGAGGGAAGAAATAAAGTAATTCAATTTTCTAAAATAACTTTTTTGATTATAATTAAATAATTTCAATCATTTCAGTCCTTCTTACTGTTTAATCTTAAAACTTGGGAAACAAGTCCAAGGTGCCAAGTAAACAAATAAATGTAGTCCTTTGTTCCAGGTTCTCCCAACATCCCTCCTTCCCTACCTGTTACAGGGTATTTCTGTCATTCTCAGAAACCTAGCCCAGGAGTTGGGCAAACCTCCTTCCAGCTGCCCTTCCTCATGTAAGGCAGCCATTTTGGCTACCTGGTCTTTTTTATAGATCATTCACCCTTCTTGCCTCATGGTCTTGTTCTGCCTCCTCCCTCTCCTTATGTGGCCCAGGGTTATGTCCACTGTGGACTGTTCCTGTGTCTGGTGATTCTCATTCTATTACTGATAAGTAACATTCCAGTTCACCATACCTAGAGAGAGCCATAGCCTTTGCTTTCTACTTCATTTTTTCAGTCACCTCAGTAACTACACAGTGCTTTCTAATTCATGGCTGCTTTTTGCTTTAGTTGTTGTTACCATTTGACATCGACTGAAGTTTGCCTATAGGAATTCCCAACTATGAGGTAGAGATTGTACCAGTGGGCATCAAGTATGTATTGGAAAGTACACACACAGGAACCTGTGCTTCGTAAGAGGAACAGGAAGTGTTCCTGGAAACTAGAAAGTTCTCCAAAAATATACATTTTCCAAACTAGTGCTCTGTCTGCCCACATGGTGGCAGAGCAGAGCTAGGAATGCTCCAACTGTCTGAGTCATTTGATCTCTGATTCCCCCTAGTAGAGGAATAGACTCTGTCCTGTGGCCCAGTTTCATGGTAGAAGCTAATGAAAGACTCTGGGCAGGCCTAGTAATAAGGAACACCAGTGCAAGATTCCTCCCATGTTCTTCCCAGGAGAATTTGGATGCAGTTGTAGGGAATTATGAGGAAGACTTCAGCCTATGCCATGATGAGTTTGGGAGCCAATGTCTGCAGGCTAGAAGAAGCAGGCCTGCCGACCTATGTGAATCTGATCTGCTGTGACTGAGACTGACCAGGGATAGATTGTGAATGTCTTGGTCCATGTGTGAATAGACTTAGGTAGCAGGCAAACTCCATTTATCTTTTGAGAAACCATTTTAGTCTTTTTATCTCAAAGTAACTTCCCCTCCTCTCTCAATCCCCTTGACTTCTGAAAAATAAACAAAAAACAAAAAGAAAAAAAAATGAGATATTCCTGTTAGTTGGAAAATGCACATAACAGCCATGGCCAACTAAAAATAATAGGATGGACTAAGGGAAATATGAGCTGTTCCCAGGTAATGATGTTCCTTTTGGGTGGGTGGTCCCTCCTTGTGGTTAAACCAGGTGATATAAACAAATTAGTTTAAAGGCCACATTCTTTATCGTCTTACCCATCCAGGTAATGTCAAGGCTTTACAATCCTCCCTTATATTTTGTTTTGTTTTTTCTTTTCTTTTGTTTTTATTTCCCTTTATAAACTCCTTTGCCTTAGACCTCAGTACCACTTTCCTATCTTTGTGCACCAGGAAGGTTTGTGGCCCAATCTGAAGCTTGAATACTCTTCTGCATTCGAATCACAGTTGTGGTCCCTGGTGGTGACTTTGGGGTTGTCCTGATCTGGGCACAGTTGTATCTTCAGCCTTTTACAAAAATGTTTCTGAGACACTCTGTCTTGACTCAGGTCACCGTGTTGACAGTCTTTTGCTCCCCAAGACAATGATGTTGATGTTCTCCTGATTAAACTTCCCAAATTCTTGAGTTAAACGGCTGTAGCACAATAGAGTTTTAAAAGTACACATCTAAGTTAAGTAGTTGTTGCTTGTGACCCCAACAAAGACACTTAGGGGTAATGGTAAGAAGGCTGAGAATAAAAGACACAGACTCTGGGAGTCAGGCAAGTGACAAAAGCAGACTCATCTATTGCAGGAACTGGACAAACTTTTATACATGCTTCTCAGGATCTCATTGGTTCTCAAATATCCATGGGTAGTGCTGTCACTTTTTCATTGGCTTGCTCCACTTCCTGATCCAACATCAGGGGTCTCTATCTATGATGGCAGATACTCGGTTGGCTCAGGGAGGAAGGTAAAGGCAAAGTCTGCTTGGCTAAATTCCTTCTACATTTCCAAGGTTTTTTTTTTTTTATTTTTTTTATTTTTGATAGCCCAGTGTGAGACAGACTTCTTTGTTCTGGCCCCACCTCAGGTGGCCTCCAGTAGAGTTGACCAAGCCTGTCTTATGTTGACCTGCCAAGCAGGTTCTTACCCTTCATTGACACCCAGCCCTCAAAGAACAGCAATCCCAGAGGGTATATCAGTGTTTGAGAACAGAACCTGACAGAACCCTGGAGAATTTCTATTCCCAGCATCTAGTCACCTCTCTGGACAGGGCCTCAACCTAGACACTCAAGAGCCATCAGAACCTGAAGCACAATTTGTTGATAGAGCATTGCCAAGGGATGTGCTGTACAAGACACTTAAGCAATACAATTATTATTGTTACTGCTACTATGATTATTATACCTCCAATTATAGTAGAAGATACTTTTCAGGAGAAGTAAAAAAAAATTGGGTTCTATACCTTTTCCATGAACCACATATCAACAGAAAACAGGTACACCTGTCTCACTGAGCTAAGAAATACTTTCTATGAATAGGACCAAATAGTTTAAAATTTTGTTGGCTCAGGTTCCCTTACTATAATGGGAGAATTGTTCGCCAGCCTGGGAAGTATTTTGCACTTGATAGGGTGTAAGGCAAACGACACGAATACAGGGATCATACACAAGTAGAGACTTGTCTTTAAAAAGTAGCACCTCCTCAGCCACAATGTCTGAGGGAGAGGAGGCTTCATCCCAGTCTTCCTTTCCCTGGCTCGTTGAATGTCCCATATTGGCATTCATCCTGATGTTGTGGATTCCTGTGGAAAAACACAAGCATATCCTTGCCTCAGTGTCAGCCAGGGGACAGTAATTGCCATTATGATGTTGCTACACTGTACCAATGGAAAATTGGCATTGCTGGGTAGGAAAGCCCAATGTTTATATGCAGGGCTTAATCCCTGATCATCAAAGCTGGGAAAGTTTAGGGGAAACCATGTCTCTACCAGGGTCAGGTGAAGATCACACATTTGGACTTCAGGGAAGGAGGCCCTGTGTGAGCAGCAGTTTTTAGAATTGTGTGTGATCTCCCTTTTAAGCCTCAGGTCTGGCAGTGTGGGCCTAGGGAGGCAGCTGCAAGGCAGGGATTGTAGGAGCCCAACCACAGGGGGCTACAAATGTGAGGGAGGCTTGTATGTGTGGAAGAAGAAGGGCAGCAGTGTTCCTGGCACAAAGTTCATGCCATGGGTACTGGGGAGCAGCAAGGCTGGCAGTTAGCACTGGGCATTCAGACAGCTATGATAGACTCCACCTCATCACCATCAGAGGAGTCTGCCAAGGCCAAGAGGGATGGAAGAGAGGCAGTTATATGCACATTCACATCTGCCTGTTCCTGACAATGTTTATTGTGAATGGCAATAACTTCTTCTGGGGAAAAGGATATTAGACTATTGATCATGTCAAACCAAATCAGAACAAAAGAGCTGGGGGGTGGGGATATTCCAGAATTCACCATGCATTTTTGGGTCTGAAAGAAAACCTATATCCATATATCAGGTTCCCACAGTTCTCACATGTTTTCAGAGAGATGCATGGGAATAGAACTGCTGCCTCAGTCCAGAATGGTTCCAGATAGGAGAACTTGACATTCATGCCCCTGTGGACAAGGAGGAACCTAAGGGATATTATTTGGGGCTCCAAGCAATGAGAGGTGAGGTTATGGATTGGGAGATGAGACACAAGGGTGAATTAACAAGAAAGGGAAAATGGAGGAATAAGGAAAATGTGTGTTGGACTCAGGTGTTTTGTGCTTAGTGGAGGACTTCCGTGTTTGTTAGACCACAGCTGTATGTTCAAATGGTGGCTCCAGTGGAGGAAGGTCATTCTAGGGGAGTTGGGGGCAGCAGTACTTGTTTCCATCTCCTGAATGGTCAGTTCTTATATAGAAATGGATCATGTACTCCGCTGATTTCATGTGAAACTTCTCTGATTTTAATTGATCAAATAAAGGATAGAGCCTAGAATTGGGTATTGGAAGGGAAAGACAGAACTGGAGGTTTTAAAGAGGGAGGAGAGAGGAAGTAGGAGTGGCAGCCAACAAAACAGAAGACACAGGAAGTCAGAAGAAAAGGAGCAGAAAGGAAGATGGAGAAGAACCACGTGGCCTGGAGAAGCTGCAAGTAGCAAGGGATCTCATAACTTGTGAATAGAGTTTAGTTGTAAATCTGCCCACGAAGACATGCAGCTTATACATATTGCAACTGAGTTGTGTGTTCCTTGCACAGGCTTATTGGTGTTGGAGATTTTTTGAACCAAACTGGTGCCCAACATATTGATTAGAACCTGTCTAACCTGAGATAAAAGTCCACTGCCCCTCCATCCAAAATACACAGCTGGGGCAGTGATGTAAGGCTGCAGCAGCCTGGGGATTGAAAACTGACTGGGTCTGTAGCACCCACAGAGAGCTCTAGAGAAGCTCCCTCCCCAAGCCCCTGGCAGGCAGCAAGTGCCAGGGGCAGCACCCCAGCTTGACCTAGACGTGGGTGTACCATGTAGGATTCCCAGGGATGGATGGGGGTCCCTGGAGCACAACTGCCTGGAAGGTAGTTTTCTGGCAGACACAGTGATCTGATGGGGCATCTTAGCTGAAATAGTATTTCTGTGCTCACTCCCCCATATTCCCCAAATAAACACAGGACATGGGACAGCCAGACCAGCTCTCCTGACTGCTTCTGCTGCAGGCTGCCTGAGATCATCACATGCACATGTTGCAAACTACAACCCAAACAAAAGACAGAGAGCTGGCTCAGAAGCACAGAAGCTGCTAGTCTTTTTACAGTCAGCCCCTCCCTGTGAATAAAAGTATCTGAACACAGCCAAACATTGCACTGAGTGTGGGGACCCCAATGGGGAACTTAGTGCAAGGATCAGAGAAGCTGAAGGGCATTGCAACCTCATTGGAAGAACAACAATATCAGCCAACCAGATCCCTAAAACTCCCAGGTACTAAACCACTAACCAAAGTGTACACAGGGAGTACTGATGGTCCCAGCTGAATATGTGGCAGAGGACTGACTTATCTGGCATCACAGGGAGGGTAGCCCCTTGGTCCTGTGGAATCTTGATGACACATGATAGGGGAATGCTAATGTGGTGAGGCAGGAAGGGGTGAGTAGGTGGGGTGCACTCTCATAGAGGGAGGAAGGAGGGAGAAGGGCAATAGGGGGCTTGTGCAGAGAAAACTGGGAAAGGAGATAACATTTGAAATGTAAATAAATAAAATAACCAATACAAAATAAATAAAAAGACTCCAAGATAACTGCAGTGTTGTGAATAGAACAGCAGAGGGAGACATAGGTACAAAGGGCTCCAGATGAAGTAATAACCATACATTGATAATATATATATTATGCATGTGTATATATAAATATATATGTATATATTATATATTATGTGTCTATGTATATATATGTAGATACATATATATGTACCTACATATATATTTACATATATATACATATGTACACACACATATATACATACATACATACATATATATGTGTGTGTGTGGTGTGTGAGTGTCTGTGTGTGTATACAGAGAGAAAGAGGGAGAGAGAGAGAGAGAGAGAGAGAGAGAGAGAGAGAGAGAGAGAAACTTGAAGATGAGAAACACAAACACAGTAAATACATTTTGGGCTTTCTGCAATGATATTTTGAGTGGTTTGACAGGGATGGATTTAAAGAAAATGCACATCTTGTCATTTAGTGGTACTTCAATACTCTCTTGAATTACTGTGTCTTCTCAAAAGAAAGGGCCCTAAAAATTATGAGCCTTAGAAAAGAAATTAGAGGAAATAATAGAGAAGTTCATAGATAAGACTGAGCAACAGAGAGATAAACTTAAGATGTGGCAACACTGCTTAGAGGAAACACTAGAGTGAAAGGTTCAGGATTATATCAGTCAAAATAAGCAACAGAAAGGGGAGAATGAAAGCTGGAGACAGGAGCTGAAAGAGATGCTATAAAAAAGGATTCAACAATTCAAAAATCAAAAGGAAGAGAAAGGAAATGGAGATAAAATTTGAGAGCAAACTTTAGAGGATAATTTACTAAAGCTAGTGAATGAAAATAAGTTAGATGCTTCAATATCAGGACTACAATCTAAAGAGAAGCTAAACTTATGGAAGCAAGGCCTAGAACAGAAGGTAAAGGAATTTATAGAGTAGCATGAAAAACAAACAAAAAAGAGAAATTTAAGACTTGGAAATATGGCCTAAAGCAAACACTAGAACTGAAGAAGACCCAGGAAATGATAGTTCAAAATAAGAGGCAGAAAGATGAAGTGAAGGTGGGAGACAGGAGCTGGAAAAGATTCTAGAATAAAAAAGACAACAGTTCAGAGGTCAGACTGAGAAGTAAAGAGAAAATAATGATAATTTGAAGCAAGATTAGGAGAATAACCTTTTAAAATTAATCAATCAAAATAAAATGAACAACAGAATATCAGAATTACAGTATAAAAAATTAAATTGTGAAGACAGAATCTCAGAGAATACAGGAAATAAAGTATCCAGACTAGTGACCAAAGGAGAGATATGAAGCATGGACACTGACCTTAAGAAAGGAATTTAAATTTTCAATTAAGAAAAATACTCAGGTAAAGAAGAAAGATAAAAAAGAGCCAATAGAAGTTATTAGAAAACAATCTTTATTGAGTTAGTACCAAACAAAATCATCCAGATGAAGATCATCCACAGGGTTATCAGGAATCCTAATGGTAACCGGTGGATGTGTTTGACTTAAGAAAATTTAAGGAAAGTGTCACTAATTTTGGAATGCATTTGCCATTTGTACAACAAATCCTGACTTCTTGGGCTATTAAAAATAGTATAATCCCCCAAGACATGGAAGGACATGGCAAAAGCAATACTAGAACCTGCATCACATTTACAATGTTTCTCATGGTAGAGAGAAGAAGCAAAGTAGATAGCACAAGAAAATAGATATGGGGGTAGAGAGACTTCCAAAGATCAGCTGCTTGGTGGCTTGGTGACAGTTGCTTTGCTCAGATAGAGGTGCAGGCTGTATATAATGAAGAACCTTTGGCATTGTGTTGATTGACAGCTTTAAGTGTCAGGGACAGAGTTGCAGAATCAGGGAAAAGACATGAACCATTTCTTCAACTTATGCAAGGTCCAAAGGAAACCTTCTCAGACTTTTTGCAAAGGTTTACCTCAGCTGTGGAAAGGGGGATATTGGATCCTGAAGCAAGAAAGTCAATAATCTACTCTATGTTTTATAAAAATGTGAATGCTGAATGAAAGGAAGTAATCAGACCACTGAGGGCAACATCAGCATCAATAGATGAGTAGATTAGACATACAGCTGATGTTAGACCTCATTGGCCAGATATGACCTTAGTTGGAGAAGCTGCCACTAGAGATCTAGACACTGCCCAAGGTTTCAAATGTTTTAGTTATGGTGAGTAGGATTATCACAGAATAAACTTCAGTAAAAATCAAATAATCCCAAAATAGGACCACTGACTTCTGGAATGTGTCGAATCTATGGCAAAGGCCAACAGTTGGCTAGGGAATGTAGAGCAACAACAGGCAAATGGGGTAACAGCTTACCAAAAATCTCCCAGTAAGGCCTCCTGCAGGTTCCAATGCCAGGCAGGGAGAGTTCTCTTCCTCAGGACAATTAAACATCACTGCTCTAAAAAGAGATGTTGTAAGACCACATAACAAGGCTATGTGGCAAATTCTATAGACAATTTTAAATACCTAAAATGGGACCAAAATCAAATATTTTGGCAAACTTTTACAGAGCATCAAAGGACAGAACTGAGAATACTAGTAAACAATATTGACATTGAAGGGATGGTTGATACTGGAGCAGATGTCATCATTATCTCTCCAAAATCTTGGCCTGCAAGTTGGCCACTTCAAGAAGTAGACGTCAAATTTCAAGGAGTTGGTACTTTATCCCAAATAAATCAGGCATCAAATGGATAAAATTTATATGACCTGAAGATCAGGTAGGAAAATTGAGGCCATACATGGCTCTTTAGCCATTATTTATGGGGAAGGAATCTGTTACAGCAGAAGAAAACACAAATTAATATCCCCTCAGTTTCAGCATCTGGACACGAAACTGGTCAGGCTCCTAAAAAAATTTAAATTAGTTAAGGAATGTTGTCAACGGCATTTACAGACTCTCTAGGCTGTACATAAACAAGATACAACAGGAGCTGACAATTTACCTCTATCTCAAGGAGCCATCACCTATAAGATGCCAACAGCCTTACCACTAAGGTGGTGAACTGGCCCACCATTTGGATTGATCAATGGTCTATGACAAAAGAAAAACTACAAGCATTGGAACAGCTAGTTCAGGAGCAGTCTCTAGAAGTAATATAAGTTGCAAAAGCAGACGTACTTATTGTACAACCATTATACCCCCTACCACAGCATGTCATTGGATGTCAAGCAGCCAAATATGGGGCTGCCTCTTTTTCACTGGCTGTTTCCATTGATCAAGCATCAAAGGTTTCTAGCCAGGCCAGAAGATTGTAGGTTGGCTCTAGGAGGAAGTGTCAGATGCCTATTGTGGCTGGGCCTGCTTTGCTAAGTTCCTTCTACATGTAGTGAACCATCCACTGAAGGAAACAGAAAAGAATTTACATGTAGAGCATAGCTTCTACAGAAGAGAACAGGAGGAACAGTTTATGGTGTAAACTACAGTGTGAAGTAGAAAAGGCAACATGTAGATTGCAGTTTAAAGGAGTAAGCTTCAGGGTCATCTTTATGAAGAAGATCCTGATTCAGGAAGAGTGAGTCATTTTGTTATTTCCCAGAATGTATTAATTTATCCATGTGAATGAACAGACCAGAATGGTGGGTGTCCAATTTTTGAATGTTATCTTGAGCCGGTCAATACTGAGTTTTCAATAAAGGGTCTGTCATATACAGATATGTGCAATCTTCAATGACACAGCTATGTGACCTCAGACATTTGAGACATGGGCTATGTTACTGTGTGTGTCAGGGTACAGAACTCAGAAGCTGACATTGTACATTAAAGCAAGTTCAAAAAGTATTTTACTAATGCCATTCCCTCTTCTGGGGAAGAACCTGCTCTTTTACTAACTTAGTATACCTATGGGTTTTTCAATTATATTAATCTTTTGAAAAGTTTATTGTAGGTATGACTTTGTTAATTTCATTTTCTTTATGCATCACTGCTCTAATCTTGTGTTTCTCTTCTCCAATGTTTCCCAGTAATTAAGAGTTTTATTCTTTTTTCTCAAGTGCTTTCATATTTGTTCATGGCAATGCCTCATGTAGCTCAGCCTTTCTCATACAATGTAGTTTGAACTTCTTTTGAACCCTTAATTCTCCCTCTGCCAGCCCTGCAATTTATTCTAGGTTGGGTCCTGACTGAATAGTGAGACAAAGATCACACCAGTGAATAATTGAATCTAATCTCCCTGAATTCTTTTTTGTTGGTGGTAGAGGGGCATTGAAAATAAGGAAAATCCTCTGTAAGAATTGAGTTCACCAACCATCTTTGAAGCTGGTGTGCCCAATTCACTAGTACAAATCACTGAGAAACTAATGCTTTCAAGTTGTCACATGTAAAAACAGGGTTTTCACTCAAAATAATCTTTAGATAATAATCAGAAAGTATGCACAGAGGAAGTGAATATGTATTATCCATGAGGATAAAGGAAACAATACATTCTCTTACAGGATTAAATTTCTAGTAGTGGAGAATTCCATAATGTACAACAAAGGACAGTATTGCCCTCAGGGAGTAATGTCCCATCTCAAACACCTACAAAACCTTCTGTAATAAGAAATCATAAAAATTAAATGTTTTGTGGCAAATAATTTTCATCAGCCTCTCTTCAGCACAAATTCATGATAACCTCCCTCATAGAAGTACAAATGATAAAATACAGCCTTAGTGCCACTAAACAGATTAAGAAACAAACATCCATCCATCCATTCAACCATCCAGATACAAAGAAAAGGTAATAAAATAATAATAAAAGACAAATATATAGAAACAAAAACAATAAAAACATAAACATGAGCCCCAGTTGCCTAGACCTGGATTCCCTTTCTGGTCAGAACAGCTTTGCCAGACTCAAGAGTGGCCTGCCTCCCTGAAAACATTTGGGGAGCCCAAAACTAAACAAATTGAAATTCTGCCTGACCACTCATCCTAGTCAGATATACCCTTCATCCCAGCTAGGTCTGAAAGTTATCACAGCCTGCAGAGTGGGTCCTCCAGAGGCACAATGAACAAAGTAGGATACCATGACCTCCATTGTCTGGCCCATGGTTCCTTCCACCTTTTCAAGAAGCCCTCATTCCATCAGGAACATCTAGTCAACACTAGGGAAAACCAGATGCCTAAAAGACAGCATAAGAACAAAATCAACCATACCCAGGGCAAAATGACACCAGCAGAGCCCAGCTATCCAACTACAGCAGACCCTGGATCTCCTAATCAAAAAGAAGCACAGAAATATTATTATTATTATTATTATTATTATTATTAAACATATGCAACAATCACTAAGCAATAGCACACCCCTATGGAGCAGATCACTGCAGATCCACGAAGATGTACTATCTTGTGGTTATGCTAGATAGACAAATAGATGACTTCTTAAGTCTTTTTTTTAAATTTTTATTTATTTTATATAAATGGCAAGTACACTGTAGCTGTCTTCAGACATACCACAAAAGGGTATCAGATCCCATTACAGATAGTTGTGAGCCACCATGTGGTTGCTGGGAATTGAACTCAGGACCTCTGGAAGAGCAGTCAGTAGTCTCAACTGCTGAGCCGTCTTTCCAGCCCGACTTCTTAAGTCTTAATGATGATCCTATAAGAATTCCTAAAATTATATCAGTTGATTATTAAACTCTTTTATAGTGGGACTGCTATTTGGTCCCTTTCTGATAGTCAAAACTACAATGAGAACTCTGCCAGTCTCCCAAGTGTCATCAGTTTATTGCTCTTAGATAGTAACCAGACTTTCTCTTACTCAGAGCACATTCCAAGAGGTTGTAAAACTATTAACCAAAGGTCATTGAAATGGAACTAATGATTTATTACTGATGCTAGGACAGAAGATAAAATATTGCCTCATTTTATCTATACAAAGCTTCACTAATTTCTTAGTCATAGTTTTAAACCTTCAGTGAACCTGTGGAGCTAGACAGGTGATGGATGTTTAGCCAGATAATTACTCCAAGTTGATATGCATGTAAACAATCTCTGTTGTAAACTTCTATTTCAATTATGATTTGATTTTTGGTGTGAACTTGTGATGAACTTTGTATCATGTGATCATGTATTCTGAAAGATGTATAATTACTGAGGACAAAGAGATGAGAGGCAGACAAAACAGAAAGATACAATGGAGAGACAGAATCGAATTTTTCCCTTTTCCAAGATGGAAGTTTTCCTTTTCCCCACTTAGGACCTTTGTGCTTTTCCCCTTAGATAGCTTTCATAGGAACCTTTGTACACTTAGTAATAAACTCTATAATAATTTCTCTAAGTGTCTTTTTCTTCCTGTGACCTCAGACTAGCAGGCATAAGTTAGAGCCCAGAAGTTCCTGCTGAGTTAGTACTTAATCCTTTGCTGTTTTTATGATGAGGTACTAAGTGCCAGAAACTGCAGTTTCTCGTCTCAGAGGATCACAGAAGGCAGGTCAGCTACAGTAGCATAGTAATGTAGATATTTAAACTTTTATTATACAGCAACCCTAAATATCTTGTAAGATCCCCACTGATGCTCTTCCTCTTCCACTGCCTCAAGAAGAGCCAACAACAAGAAGAAAAAAAAACTTCCACACCAAGCTGGGACTGCCCCCCCCTCCCCCGCAAGTATCAACAATAGAATACATGACATGGAAGAAAGAATCTCAGGTGATTACTGAATGGGTCAGGACAGAAATAAAGAAAGAAATTAAAGACTCTTTAGAATCCAGTAACAATGATGGCACAACACATCCAACTTATAGGCACTATGAAAGCAGTGCTAAGAAAAAAGATCATAGCACTAAACATTCTCATACAGAAGTTGGGGAGTTCTCACACTGACAGATTAAAAAGCACTTCTAGAGGCTCTAGGGGAAAAAGACACAAACACAGCCAAGAGGACAGGAGGAGATAATCAAACTCATGCCCAGCAGTGGAGAGATGAAACCTGAAGAGACCATCTCTGGCAGATGGAAAGGATGCAAGTGGAGGGATGGGTCACCAACCCACCTTCAAGGAGCTGTAGGGAATGGTAAACCCAAAAGAACTCCAAAAGTGTCAACTAACCCTGCAAAAGTGATAAACACTGTATGGTATTGGTACAGAGTCAAACAGGTCAATCAATAGAATAGAACTGTGTTGGGAGCCAACTTTTAGCAGATAGTGGCTAGATCATCTTTGCAGCCATCTGGAACCATATACCCTGATAGAGACTTGGTTTTCAACAGCCTACAATAGCTGAAGCACACTCTGACAAACATCTTGTTTATCCCACATAGCTTGTTTTGCTGTTTAGTGACCCCAGCTGCATGGTGCACGTGGTAAAATGTCTTCACCTGTGTTCTCCTGCTTGTGCTTATAAATACCCCAGATTTCCTTTCAATAAGAGAGACTAGGGACGAGACTTAAGACTTGGCCACACATCATATCTTGTCTCCATTCTTCGAGTCTCTTGCCCCTCCATCCCCACTCTCTCTCTTGACCAGAGCACTTAGCCTCAAAGCATGGGGCAGTGTGGACAGCAACATAATAGCCCCAAAGCGTGGGGAGTGCAGGCCTTAACAGAACTGAACAATTCTTTAAATGCTTCTGGACTACTAGTCAAGATTCCCCTTTTGAGAATTCTGTACCTCATTTCTTAACTGCATTATTTGGTTAAACGACTTCTTGAATTCTTTGACTGTTTTGGATAGTAGTACTCTATCTGATGTAGGGATAATGAAGAACTTTTCACAATTTTAAGGTTGCCATTTTATCTTACTGACAGTGTACTTTGCCTTACATGTTTTCAGCTTCAAGAGGTCCCATTTGTCAATTGTTTATCTTAGAGCCTGAGCCAGTGGTGATCAGCTCAGAAAAATTTCCCCTGTGCCAATGTGTTTGAGGATCTTTCCCAATTTTTCTTCTATCATATTCAGAATATCTGGTCTAATGTTGAGGTCCTTGAACCACCAGGACTTGAGCTTTGTACAAGGTGGTAAGTATGAATCAATTTGCCTTATTAAACATGCAGACCACCAATTAGACCACCACAATTTGTTGAAGATGTTTCCTTTTTTTCTTGTATGGTTTTGGCTTCTTTATCAAATATCAAGTGTCCATAGTTGTGTGGGTTTATTTCTGGGTTTTCTAATCTATTCCATTAATCTACCTGTCTGTCTCTGTACTAATACCATGAAGTTTTTATCATTATTAGTTTGTAGTGCAGCTTGAGGTCAGGGATGGTGATTCCCCCATAAGTTCTTTTATTGGTGAGAATGATTTTTCGATATCCCAGGGGTTTTGTTATTCCAGATGAATTGGAGAATTGCTCTTTCTATTTCTGTGAAAAACTGAGTTGGAAGTTAGATGAGGATTGCACTGACTCTTGTAGATTGCTTTTGGTAAGATGGCCATTTTAACTATGTTAATCCTGCTGATCCATGAACATGGGAGATCTTTCCATCTCTTGTGGTCTCTTCTGATTTTTCTTCAGTGTCTTAACATTCTTGTTGTACAGATCTTTCACTTGCTAGGGTAGTTACACCTAGATATTTTATATTGTTTGTGAGATTGTGATCCATGATGTTTTAATAATTCCTCAATTGAAAATTTATTGTTTAGCTCTCTACCACATTGTTTGATTGGGTTCTTTCATTTTTGTAGGTTAGAGTATCTCAGGCATAGCAGATACTTTAGAAGACATTGACACAACAGTCAAAGAAAATACAAAAAGCAAAACGCTCCTAAATCAAAACATTCAGGACAAAATGAAAGTATCAAACCTAAAAATAATAGGCATAGAAGAGAGCAAAGATTTCCAACTTAAAGGCCAGTACATTTCTTCAACAAAACTATAGAAGAAAACTTCCCAACCTAAAGAAAGAGATGCCCATAAACATACAAGAAGCCGAGAGAACTCCAAATAGACTGGACCAGAAAAAACTCCTCCTGCCACATAACAGTCAAAATACCAAATGCACAAAACAAAGTAAGAATATTAAAATCAGTAAGGGAAAAAGATCAAGTAACATATAAAGACAGACCTATCAGAATTACACCAGATTTACCATCAGAGACAATAAAAGACAGAAGATCCTGGGCAGAGGTCATACAGACCCTAAGAGAACACAATTGCCAGCCCAGTCTACTATACTCACCAAAGTCTCAATTACCATAGATGGAGGAACCAAGATATTCCACAACAAAAATGAATTTATACAATATCTTTCCACTAATCTGGCCCTACAAAGAAAAATAGTTGGAAAATTCCAACACAAGGAATAAACTATACCCTAGAAAAAGCAAGAAAGTAATCTTCTTTCAATAAACCCAATAGAAGATAGCCATGCAAACATAATTATACCTCCAACAACAAAAATAACAGGAAGTAACAAACAAATACTTTTCCTTAATATCTCTTAACATCAATGGATTCAATACCAGACTGGATACATAAACAGAATATAGCATTTTGCTACACTCAATAAATGCACCTATTTGTCAAAGATGGACATTACCTCAGAGTAAAAGGCTGGAAAAACATTTTCCAAGCAAATAGTCTCAAGAAACAAGCTAAAGTGTAAGGCGCTTTGGACCTCACCCTAATATGGCACTGGTTGCTTGCTTGCTGAGGACAAACAAGTCCTTATTTGGCTATGAGGATAATGCACAGAATGGCCCCAGTTTACATGGACATATGGAGAGATGCCACGTGGCCGGATTGCATTGGTCCACTCAAAAGTATTTTAACTAAGCACAGGAAGGGTTCGGGGCCACTTGGTAGAAGCTGTACCAGCATCCTGATTAAACCACCTTGAGAAGGACTCAGTTGTCCATGTCTTATTTCCAGCTGGTCTGGGATAGCATGGAACAATTGGTGGCCCGTACGGGGAAATGTTAAAGTTCGCCATAGGTGTGAGTTCCAGAACTCCTGGTGGTCAGGGCTATCGATCAGTAAGTGCCCAATAAGTTGGGGCCTGATTCTAATTAAGTTCTCAGAAGGAGACTATTGAAGCCGAGGTAAAGCGGGGAGGATGAGCACAGAGTTGAAGTGAAAGTAAAAGTTAATTATGGGGAGTTCATCCTCTCATCCAGTAAAGACAGCTCTGAAAGAGCTCCTTAAAGCCAAGGGGATGAAAATGACGGATCGGGTGCTGGAGAACTTCTTGAAAGAGGTAGATTCTGTTGCACCCTGGTTTGCCATCTCAGGACATCTGACCATTCCCAGCTGGGATAAATTAGGGAAGGATTTAGACTTTGCTTGGACTCAGGGCAGTCTAAAGGGAGGAGGACAAGGAGTCTGGAAGCTTGTACACAGCTGTCTAGAGGATGAAAGATGCTGCTGAGCACTAGAGAAAACAACTGGTGCATTAGAACAACTGAAGGAGGAGAGGTCAGTTAAATCCAGTAGGCAGGACTCTGAGGAAGAGTCCTCCAGTTCAGAGGAGGATTTAGAAAGTTTGGAAGAGAATTTAGAGGAACTACTTGCCAAAATGGAGTCATGTGCTCTAGAGAGGAAGAAGAAAGCTAGAAAGGAGAGGAAGAGGGCGGAAGAGGCCACATCCAGGGGTGCTGTTCCATCAGCTCCGCCATCTTGGCGGGATCCGTCCCCATTACCACCATCTTATGCAGACACCTCTCCAACGCTGCCAAAGGGAGATAATCAGCAAACTTTATGTCCTGAGGTTTGGAAAGAGGCCAGGATGGCCTTTCCGGTTTTTCAGGATGCCAATAACCAACAGTACCATGAGCCGCTGGATTTTCAAACCTTAAAGGCTCTGGTGGAGTCTGTTAAAGCTTATGGTATCAGTGCCTCTTTTACTCAAGCTCAGTTGAAATGACTGGGTAATCATGCTATGATCCCCTCAGATTGGATGAGTACAGTGAAGTCATGTCTTACTGAGGGGCAGTACCTAGATTGGAAAGATGTGTTGACCAGAACCTGGCACGGGCTGGATCCGGTGTTGGCCTGGGTGAGAGGCTCTGTTTGTGTGTTCCGGCAGGACCAACATGACCCTATCTGGGTGCCAGAGAGAATGCCACGAAGATGCTCCGTGGCTGGTTCTCCTTCTCCTTCTCCAGATGGTGAGACCCATGATGATGGAGACAAGATGGGGGATCCTGTCAGTGTTTCCGAAACCAATGCCAATACGACATAATGCCCAAGTGTTTCCAAGATTTTTTAGTAGTAATAAAACTCTACAAGTTCCCTATCTACCTTTAGATGGTGAAATAGCTAGTGTTAATTTTAGCATAGATTTATTAGGTAGCTTGTGTTTTGTTAAGGTAAGTAAGTTGTCAGAAAATAGAACATGTGTTAAGATTTATAATCAGACAGCTGCCTGGCAATTGTGAATGTGAATTCTACTCATGTAGACCTGTCCATCTCGGAGGGACTCTCGGCCTGGATTGCCCAGGCTGTGCATCACCTGAAGGAATGGGCGGGAATAGGAGTGCTGGCTATTTTACTGATTGGGGCTTGCATTTTGTGCCTGTGGTGTCTCTGCCGTATTACTGATGCCCAGAAAACAGATCTGGCCATGACTGTGCAAGCCTTCTATGCCGTTGAAGCTGGCGCCTCCCCTCAGGCCTGGCTCGCCAGCCTGAAAGAGTGATTCATCTGCTGATTGCATGTAGGATGAAGCACTGCACTGCGCCACCCACTTGCTTTGGTGCAGGAGAGTATGCCTGGGAGCACACAGGTTCCCATTCCAAATTCTCCCGTCCCAGTAAAAAAGGGAATTCGGGGTTGGGTCTGCCATTATCTTGGGGAATGACTCTGGGGAAAGAGCAGTACAATCTCCCCATACTATTTCTATGATTGGGCTCGGGCCTATGCTCTCTGCAATCTGCAATTTAAACAAAAAGGGGGAACTGTAAGGCGCTTTGGATCTCACCCTAAGATGGCGCTGGTATCTTGCTTACTGAGGACAAACAAGTCCTTATTTGGCTATGAGGATGATGCGCAGAATGGCCCCAGTTTACGTGGACATATGGAGAGATGCCACGCGGCTGGATTGCATTGGTTCACTTGAAAGTACTTTAGCTAAGCACGGGAAGGGTTCGGGACCACTTGGAAGAAGCTGTACCAGCATCCTGATTAAACCACCTTGAGAAGGACTCAGTTGTCCGTGTCTTAGTTCCAGCTGGTCTGGGATAGCGCAGAACACTGAAGTACTCATTCTAATATTCAATAAAATAGTCTTTCAACCAAAAGTTATCAAAAAAAATAAATAAGGACACTTCATACTCCTCAAAGAAAAAATCTACCAAGATAAACTCTCAGTTCTGTAAATCTATGCTCCAAATGCAAGGGCACCCACATTCATGAAAGAAATATTAATAAAGCTCAAAATACATATTGCATCTCACACACTAATAGGGGAGACTTCAAAACTCCTTCTCAGCAATAGAAAGATCATGGAAAAAAACTAAAGAGAGACACAGTGAAACTAACAGAAGTTATGAACCAAATGGATTTAACAGATATCTATAGAACATTTCATCAAAAAAAAAATAATGTATCTTTTTCTCAGCACATCAAGGTACCTTCTCCAAAATAGACCATACAGTTAGTCAGAAAACAGGCCTCAACAGGTACAAGAAGACTGAGATAATATCATGAATCCTGTCAGATCACCAGGGACTAAGGCTGGTCTTCAATAACAACAAAAACAACAGAAAGCCCACATACACATTGAAGATGAACAACACTATATTCAATGATAACTTGGTCAAGGAAAAAATAAAGAAAAAAATTGAAGACTTCTTAGAAATTAATGAAAATGAAGGCACATCCTACCAAAACATATGGGACAAAATGAAAGCAGTGCTAAGAGGACAACACATAGGTTTAAGTGCCTCAAAATAGAAACTGAAGGGAGCATACACTAGCAGCTTGACAGCACACCTGTAAGCTCTAGAACAAAAAGAAACAAACACACCTAAGAGAAATTAATGGCAGGAAATAATCAAACTTGGAAAAGAAACCAACTAAGCAGAAACAAAGAGAAGTACACAAAGGGGGAAAAACATGAGCTGGTTCTGTGAGAAACTAAATAGAATAGATAAAACCTTAGCCAGACTAACCAGAGGATACAGAGACAGTATCCAAATTAAAAATCAGAAATGAAAAGGGAGACATAACAATGGAAACTGAGGAAATTGATGATACTGTCTCATCAGATTCTACTACAAAAGCATATACTCAACAAAACTGGAAAGTTTGGATGGAATGTACAATTTCCTAGACATATACCAGGTGTCAACTTTAAATCAAGATCAGATGAGCTGTCTAAATAGTCCCATAACTACTAAAGAAATAGCAACAGTATTTAAAAGTCTCCTAGATAACAACAACAACATCAACAAAAAGCCCAGGTCCAGATGGTTTTACTGCACAATTCTATCAGACCCTCAAAAAGACCCAATATCAATATTCTTGAAACTATTCCACAAAATAAAAACAGAAGGAACACTACAGAATAAGTTCCATGAAACCACAATTATGCTTATACATAAACCACACAAAGACTCAACAAAGAAAGAGAACTCCAGACCAATTTTCCTTATGAATATCGATGCAAAAATACTCAATAAAATTCTTGGAAACCAAATCCATAAACACATCAAAACAATCATCCATCATGATAAAGTAGGCTTCACACCAGGGATGTAGGGTTGGTTCAATATAGGGAAATTCATCAACATAATCCTCTATATAAACAAGCTCAAAGGAAAAAAACACATGATCATTTCACTAGATGTTGAGAAAGCATTTGACAAAATTCAACACCCCTTCAAGGTAAAAGTCTTGGAAAGATCCATAATTCAAGGCCCATACCTAAACACAGTAAAAGCAATATACAGCAATCCAGTAGCCAACATCTAATTAAATGGAGAGAAACTTGAATCAAGCCCACTAAAATTAGGGACTAGTCATGGCTGCCCACTCTCTCCCTACCCATTCCATATAGTACTTGAAGTCCAAACCAAAGTAATTAGACAGCAAAAGGTCAGAGGGATACAAAGTGGAAAAGAAGAAGTCAAAATACCACTATTTGTGGATGTTATGATATCTTTTGGAAAGATTAGGAATCCAAGGCCCATACCTAAACATAGTAAAAGCAATATACAGCAATCCAGTAGCCAACATCAACCTAAATAAAGAGAAACTTGATGCAAATAAAAGGAAACTAAATAAAGGGAAACTTGAGAAACTTCCCATTCTCTCCCTACCCATTCAATATAGTACTCAAATTCTTAGACAAAGCAATTAGGCAACAAAAGGAGGTTAAAGGGATACAAAGTGGAAAAGAAGTCAAAGTATCACTATTTGTAGATGATATGAGAATATACTTAAGTAACCCCCAAAATTTCACCACACTACACCTAAACATGATAAACAACTTCAGCAACGTGTCTGGATATAAAATTTATTAAAAAAATCAGTTGCATTCTTCTACTGAAAGGATAAGGAGGCTGAGAATGAAATTAGGGAAACAACACCCTGCAGAATAGTCACAAATAATATAAAATACCTTGGTGTGACTAGCCAAGCAAGTGAATGATCTGTATGACAAAGAACTTCAAGTCTCTGAAGAAAAAAAACAAAGATCTTAGAAAATAGAAAGATCTTCCATATTCATGGATCGGCAGGATTAATATAGTAAAAATGGTCATATTGCCTAAAGCAATCTACAGATTTAATAAAATCTCCATCAAAATTCAAACTCAATTTTTCAAAGAATAGAAAGAGGAATTTGCAATTTCAGTTGGAATACGAAAAAAACCTCAGGATAGGAAAACCTATTCTCAACAATAAAAGAACTTATGAGGGAATCACCATCCCAGACCTCAGGTTATATTACAGAGAAATAGTGATAAAACTGTATGGTATTGGTACAGAGACAGACAAGCAGATTTATAGAATAGAATTGAAGACACAGAAATGAACCCACACACCTATGATCACTTGATCTTTGACAATAGAGCTAAAACCATCCAGTGGAAAAAAGACAGCATTTTCAACATATGGTGCTGGTTCAATTAGAGGTCAGCATTGTAGCACAATACAAATAGATCATTACTTGTCTGCTTGTACAAAGCTCAATTCCAAGTGGTTCAAGGACCTCCACATAACACCAGATACACTGAATATAATAGAAGAGAAAGTGGAGAAGAGCCTCGAACACATGGGTACAGGGTAAAATTTTCTGAACAGAACACCAATGGCTTATGATCTAAGATCAATAATAAACAAATGGGACCTTATAAAATTGCAAATTTTCTGTAAGGTTAAAAAAAACACTTTCAATAGGACAAAACTGCAATCAACAGATGGGAAAAGATGTTTAACAATCCTACATCCCATAGAGGGCATATATATATAGCTATATATATTATATATATATATATAGAGAGAGAGAGAGAGAGAGAGAGAGGTTATATTCCAAAGAATATTAAAAAACTGGGGTATAAGAGCTAAATAAAGAATTTTCAACTCTGGAATACCAAATGGCCAAGAAGCACCTAAAGAAATGTGCAACATCCTTAATCATGAAGCAAATGCAAATCAAAACAACCCTGAGATTCCACCTCACACCAATCAGAATGTCTAAGATCAAAAACTCAGGTGACAGCAGATGCTGGTGAGGATGTAGAGAAAGAGGAACACTCCTCCATTGTTGGTGGGATTCAAGCTGGTAAAACCACTCCAGAAATCAGTCTGGTGGTTCCTCAGAAAATTTAACATAATATTTCCTGAGGACACAGCTATACAATTCCTGGGCATATACCTAAATGATGCTCCAACTTATAACAAGAACTATGTTTTACAGCAGTCTTATTTATAGTAGCCAGATGCTGGAAAGAACCCTGATGTCCTTCATCAGAGGAATTGACACTGAAAATGTGGTACATTTACACAATGGAGTACTACTCAGCTATTAAAAACAATAACTTCATGAAATTCTTAGGCAAATGAATGGAACTAGAAAATATCCTGAGTGAGGTAACCGAATCACAAAAGAACACACATGGTATACACTCACTGATAAGTGGGTATTAATCCAAAAGCTCGGAATACTCAAAATGCAATTCACAGACCACATGAAGCTCAAGAAGAAGGAAGAGCAAAGTCTAGATGCTTTGATCCCTCTTAGAAGGGGGAACAAAATAGTAATGAGAGCAAATATGGAGACAAAATGTGGAGTAGAAACCGAAGGAAAGGTCATCCAGAGACTGTTCCACTTGGAAAATCTATCCTATATATAGTCACCAAACCCAGGCACTATTGTGGATGTCAAAAAGTACATGCTGACAGGAGCCTGATATAGCTCTCTCCTGAGAGGCAACGCCAGAAACTGACAAATACAGAGACAGATGGTTGCAGCCAACCATTGAACTGAGCACCAAGTCCCCAATGGAGGAGTTAAAGAAAGGACTGAAGGAGCTGAAGAGGTTTGCAACCCCACAGGAAGAACAACAATATCAACCAACCAGACCCCACATAGCTCCCATAAACAAAAACACCAAGCAAGGTATACACATAGAGGAACCCATGGAGCCAGCCCCATATGTAACAGAGGAGGGCCTTGTTGGGCATCAATGGGAGAAGAGGCCCTTGGTCCTTTAAAGACTTAATGTTTCAGAGTAGGGGAATGCAAGGGCAGGGAGGCAGGAGTTGATGTGTGGTTGGGGGACCACCCTCATAGAAGCAGGGGGATGGGTGGTAGGATAGGAGGTTTCTGGGATTGAAACTGGGAAAGGGAATAACTTTTGAAATGTAAATTTTAAAGAATCCAATAAAAAATCATTGTGGCTTAATATCATCTGACATCATGCATACATAGAGTGATTTTCTAGACTATAAAGTACAACCATAAGTTTAAAGACAGCTAAAATTTAATTTAAAATATTGCTAAAATATTGATTAAAATTCAATCAAAAGTCCAGTGATATTTAAGAAACTAGTATCTAAGAAGCTCCCTGGGAATACATAAGCTCCAAATGAAAAGACCATGGCTAGGACAGTGATAAAACAGCTGAGTTAGAAACCATAGATGGGGCCAGGTGGTGGTGGCACACACCTTTAATCCTAGCACTTGGGAAGCAGTGGCAGGTGCGTTTCTGAGTTCGAGGCCAGCCTGGTCTACAGACTGAGTTCCAGGACAGCCAGGGCTATACAGAGAAATCCTGTCTTGTAAAACCAAAAAAAAAAGAGAGAGAGAGAGAGAGAGAGAAACCATAGATGGATGTGAATTATACCAGCTTTGTACCTACCAATAGGGAAATATAACCATGTTTGAAAACACCAGACAAGTTCATCGTCTCTTAAATTATTACACAAGTATCCTGGCAACAATAAGAAGTGTAACAAAACTCCAGGTAAGTCACACTTACATAGTCAGCAATTCAACAACAAAGGTAAGAAATGCACAGTAGAATTTGAGGGTCTGTTCTTATGAGCAGCAGAGTAAGTGGTCTCAATCACGGTTCAGTTCCTGTTCATCCACTAGACAAGTCGCTCCTTTAACCCCGGAGTTTCAATGGCATCTTGTTTGCAGTTCCTCCAACTGCTCTGGTGACTGAAAATTTTCCCAGGCCTAAATTGGCAACCACTGCAGATGAAAGGAATTTTCACATTTCTTTGAGATCTAAGGCAGTGGCCTCCACACCATGCAGCTTCCAGACTCCAGCTGACAAGGTGGGTCTTCTGATCCCATTCTCTTCCTTCAGGCCCCAATCCCTCTTCTGAAATCTTTAGTTACAAAACCAGTTTTCATCAAGGATGACTCTTCCCACCTGCTCCAAATGTTTTCCATCCCCAGGCTGTCCCATCAGTTGTCCTGCAGCTGAAGAGAAGTTCCTTTAGCTGCAAGGTGCTGGGACAGTTTGGGTGTGTTCCTAAAACTGTAGCCACTGCAAGTTCTTCTAGGAATGCCCATTCGGGATCATGTAGTATGGTTCTTACTGTGCATCTTACAGAGCTCTTCCATAAATAGTGAATGTTCCAAATCCAGTCACCCTCAGTTTCCATGCTCTTCTAACATGTTATGGTTAATTTCCCTGAGTCAATGACTTGCAGCTTTCTCAATCTGCAAATGCTTTCTTCCACATAACTCTAAAAGTGAGTCTTTCTAAACCTACTTTGTCACCCTCACCATATGCTTGCTGTACCATCGACAACTAACTGTATAAATGGTTATAGAATGAAGACAATAAAGTTGTATGATGGGTAAGAAGTAAGATGTATTTTCATTGTGTACTATTTGAAATTATTCCATGACAGGAAATCTCTGCATTTTCTGGAATAATTATCTCTGTCATCAAGCAGGCCTAGATACATTGAACATGTGAAACTGGAGTCACCAGAGACTCTCCAGCCAGTTGCAATTTCCAGACTGTTAAGGGATATTCCAGAAACATAATTTTCTATTACCTAGTATGTGAGCTTCAACAACCCTGATGCAACAATTGACAGAAATTACCTATGATCATTTGAAAGCAGGGCCTCTACTGCTTCAATCAGTATTTAGGTTCTACTAACAATGAGGTCTTGTTTCAACAAATTCCAACACTGAGAACATTATAATGTTTGTCACAAGTTGATCAATATCCTTATTTTTTTTAAATCAAGAAAAAATATGTAGTGATATCGATTTTTTTTTTTTTTTTTTTTTTGGTTTTTCGAGACAGTGTTTCTCTGTGTAGCCCTGGCTCTCCTGGAACTCGATCTGTAGACCAGGCTGGCCTCAAACTCAGACATCCACCTGCTTCTGCCTCCCAAGTGCTGGGATTAAAGGCATGTGCCACCACCCAGCTAGATTTTTTTCACTGTACAATACTATCTTAGATCTTAATCTTCTGAGCCTTTCTGGATTTAGTATAAATGTCATAATATAATGCTTTAGCTTTGAGTAAAGATATTTTCATCCTTTTTTTAGTATTTCCAAATGTATTTCCAGAATGTTTGGAATCGTAAACTGTGCATGTGAATGTACCTCATCTACTATACAAAGATATTTCTTTCAAGATTTACAGATTCATAATATTTGTATGAATGGACTCACACATGAAATTAGGATGAAGATAATACTTTAATAGTGAGTTGTTTAGTTTTTCATCAGAGTGTACATTCTGAAGTGTGTAAAATGTTAGCATTCTGTAGATGATTTAAGAAAAGAATGGAAATCTAATTAATTCCTTCCTATAGACTGGAGTATTAAGGCACAACTGGACAGGACACCATAATGATCTGTAATATGTGTAAATTGGTAGCATTTCTCTGACACTTATTAGAGTTTTCTTCAATTAAGGAGTTTTAATGTCCCATGCAGGGATACAGCACAGACTGGATGGCTATCCATTAAAACAATGAAGCAGCAGTTTTATTTATATTTTGGTAGATTTTTCTCTAATACTCCCTTGAACTCAAGAGAGAGCAAGCAGGAATATTGCTGAGGCTCTGAAAGCCTCTACATGTTTTCTATTTTGAATCTTTTTAACTTAACCTAGCACTGCTATGACAGGAAGCCTGGAACATTATACAGAATTGTCTCAATTTTAGTTATCACAAACTATCCTCCCTATTACGGTGTTTCTGACTTTTGTAATGCTAAACACTGACAAAATTTAAATTTTTCATATGTGGCAGACTAATCTGGAGGGGAATGACTGATTTCTTAGTTCTAAGAACATTGGAAATATATGATTTCCTGTGCTCTTAAGTAACCTCTGTGACAAAGACATTTAATCCCTAAAGGAGTTTTTACTCACCTATTGGAAATCAGTACTATTAGGTTTATGTTACAGGTTTGCAGAAACTATTCGTGAGGTCAGTAAATGTTTGATGAGAGATATTTTCTGGTCAGATGCAACGTATATTCATTTACATATCCCAAGTGCAAATTAAAATCAACCAAGTCAAACTTGTTGAAGCATTCATCTTTATTTAGAAGACAATGGGGAAGGAGTTATTGACCAGAGCACAAGGGACTCATACTCAGTTGTTTTTCTGAAACATAAATCCAGCATGTGTTAAGAATTATGAATTCAATATACTCAAAACACACTTTCTATCTCTAGGCATATTTATAGATAAAGAAGATGAGGTCTGGTGGCTTAGATGGTCAAATACTCTTTTTAAGTATGGTGTCTCTCAATTTGTCAATTTGAATTAAATATATAGAATGCTGTAAACTTTATTAGATATTTGAGGGGTATAGTACACCTTAATTAGTTTGCCTTTAGAATGGATTCTTTCTTTTTTTGTTTCGTTTTTTGTTTGTTTTTGTTTTTCAAGACAGGGTTTCTCTCTGTAGTCCTGGCTGTCCTGACTGTCCTGGAACTCACTCTGTAGACCAGGCTGGCCTCGAACTCAGAAATCCACCTGCCTCTGCCTCCCAAGTGCTGAGATTAAAGGCATAGACCACCACTGACTGGCTAGAATGGATTGTTTCTGTCTCCATGATAGTGTTACACAATACTATAGTCTTCTGTGTTGGGGGCCAACTTTTAGCAGAAAGCAGCTATCAGCTTTGCAGCCATCTTGAGCCATATACCCTGACATGAGACTTGGATTACAATAGCCTACAACAGCTGAGCACACTCTGATAATCTTGGTTTAGATACCTTGAGATTAAAAGTGTGTGAGATTAAAGGTGTGTGAGATTAAAGGTGTGTGACTTAAGAGTATGACTTAGAAGTATAGAGATCAGAGTTAGAGACAAGAACTAAGGGCATGATTAAAGGTGTAACTTAGAGGCATGGCTTAGAAGTAAGACATATAAAAGGCAGAGGCAGACAGTAGAGATTCAGACTATAAAGGGAGAATCAGACAGGAGACACTTAGAGGAAGAGAGACTGAAGAATAAACAGGATTGAATCACACCCTGTCTGGTCTCTATTCTTTGAGTCTGCCCTCACCCTCGCTATTGCTGAACCCCAACCCGCAGACCAGAGCAGCAGCTTGGGCCAGGATACAGTGGCTGCCCAAACGTGGGTCGGCCCAGGCCTCAACATTTTGCCTGGGCTGCAACATTTATTTTGGTCACCCCAACGTGGTGCTAGTGTGGACCCCAACACTTCTGGATTCCCTACTTGTCTAGGTCTTGTAATATTTGAGGGTGAACAAGTAAAAGTTTAAAGAAAACTTTCCTACATTGACACATTTTCAAAGTTTCTCCAAGAATAAATAGTTGACAATATCTAAAGTTTGAACATTGCATGAAGGGATTCACAAGCTTTTCATAATCATACTAATTCTCTAGTGTGGAACCTCAAGTTTTGAAAAGTATACACCCTGAATAAACATGTGCCACATTTTTCTCATCAAAAATGCTTTTCTCATAAAAAATTATTAAATGGTTTCTCTGACCTGAAATGAAGTCAAATAACTTTTGTCATACATTATATTTGTTAAGATTTTCATGTGTATGTATTCTCTGTTACATTCTAATAGACAGACCAAAAGTAAAGGATTCACACCTTGAATACATTTGCAAGGTTTTTCTCCACTAAGTATTCCTTAATGTATTTTAAGATGATATTTCTTTGTAGAGCATTGTCTCATTCACTTCATTTCTGAATTTTCTTTATTGTATGAAATCTCTGATAATTTCTCAGACTGATATTATGGGTAATAAATTTGTCACATTCAATAAATTTGGAAGGTTTCTCTCCTGTATCAATTCTCTGATGAATACTAAGATGGGATTGTCAGGCAAACCACTTTTCTTATTCACAGAATTTGTATGGTTTTTCTCTTGTATGTATTCAATGATGAAAATGAAGTTTGCATTTTTTAGTAAAGCATTTGTCACATTCACTATATTTTCAAGGATACTCTCCTGTATGAATTCTCTGATGCCTTCTCAGACTAAAGTTTTGGGTAAAGCATTTGTCACAGTCAATGCATTTCTAAGGTTTCTCTCCTGTATGAATTCTCTGATGACTTCTCAGATCACCTTTTTCAGCAAAGCATTTGTTGCATTCACTGCATTTGTAAGGTTTCTCTTCTGTATGAATTTTCTGATGAATACTAAGATGGGACTGTCTGGTAAAGCATTTGTCACATTCACAGCATTTGTAAGGTTTCTCTCCTGTATGAATTCTCTGATGAATACTAAGACTGTATTATTGGGCAAAGCATTTGTCACATACACTACATTTGTGAGGTTTCTTTCCCAGATAAATTCTCTGCTGACTTTGAGGATTGTTTCTCTGTGTAAAGCATTTGTCAAATTCACTATGTTTGTAAGTGTTCACACCTCTATTGTTTTGCTTCAGCAAGAGTTTGTTTAGAGGCAGAAACCTTATCAAATTCTATATTTCTATTATCTTCTTTCTTCTCTTCATGGATTCCTTGATTGTGTCTAATGATAGAACACACATTTAGACAGTTCACATAGTCTTTATATTTGAAAACTTCTTTAGTGTTCTCAGTTTTATGTCTTTTTAGGTTTGAGGATTGAAGAGAAGCATCACTGTGGATAGTTTTATATGGTGTACTTTTGGTAGATTCATGAATAATATTACTAAGCTCATTGTATTTAAAAGACTTCTCTTGGATATCCACATGCTCATGGACAATGTGATGTGTGTCTTGAGGCAATTCTTTTCTGTTCTTTTCACATATGGCATGGTTTTCTAAAAAAAAAAAAAAAAAAAGGTCAATTAGGAATGACAAGGGTTGCTAGGCAGTGGTGGCACATGCCTTTAATCCCAGCACTTGGGCGGCAGAGGCAGGCAGATTTCTGAGTTCTAGGCCAGCCTGGTCTACAGACAGGCTGTACTACAGCCAGGGCTACACAGAGAAACCCTGTCTTGAAAAACCAAACAAAAAAAAGGAATGGCAAGGGTTAATTAAATGAAGAGTAACTGATTTGATTATTAATGTTTATTGAAGTTTTAGGTAAAATATACATTATCATGGACTTGTGGTCTCAATAGATGTTTTTCTTTTTTTTAATCATTACATGTATCCTCAGAAGAACCTTAAATCTGATCTATATCAAATGACAGCAAATGATAATAGCCTTCTCCATCTTATTTTAAAATTGTACCATCTATCCAATCTCAAAAATATTAAGCCAGAAGAGGAAATACAGGGGCAAACAGTGAAGCAGAGACTAAAGAAAAGGTTATCCAGAGACTGCCCAATTTGGGTAATCCATTCAATATGTAGTCACTAAACACAGACTCTATTGCTGATGCCATAAAATGCTTGCTGATAGGAGCCTGATATTGTTGTCTCCTGAGAGGCTCTGCCAAAGCCTGATCAACAAAGATGTGTATGCTTACAGCCAACCATCAGACTGATCATGGGTACTACAATTGGGGATTTATGGGAAGAACTGAAGGAGCAGAGGGGTTTGGAAACCCATGGGAAGAAGAACAAAATCAACCAACCAGACTGTCCAGAGCTCCAAAGAACTAAATCTCCAACCAAAGTGTATACATGAAGTAGAGGATTGCCTTATCTGGAAGCAGTGGGAGGGGAGGCCCTTGGTCCTGTGAAATCATGATGCCCTAGCATAAAAAAAATCCTAGGGCAGGGAGGTTGATTGGGAAAGCACTCTCATAGAAGCAGGTTAGGGCTTGGGATATAGTATTTGCAGAGGGGAAAACAAGAAAGAGATAACGTTTGAAATGTAAATAAATAAAAGAACCAATAAAAAGAGAAAACAAATGAAAATTTTACTTTGCAGAACATAGGATAAGTGATCAATCTTTTATTAAATTTCAGAAAGTAGATTTCTGACCAATGTATCCCCAATTTTATGATTACAATTTGATTCAGAGTGACACTGTATACCTTTAAGCAGATATAAACTTATGATGTAACTGACATTGTCATGGAAACCACTAAAAAGGTTTGTTTCACCATCCAAGATGCTAGAATAAAGATCAAGTTGTCCTAGAACTAAATATAGAAAAGAAATCTCAAAAAGTAAATTAAAAACATCTTTGAACCAACAGCTCTATATCAACTTGAAACCTTATGTATTTTTTAAATTCATAAATAATGGAACATTTTAAAGCAACTGTAAGCTTCCAGTCTGGCCCAGAGCACTGAGCAGATCTTGGGTGGCTGCTCTGCCCCCAATCTCGAAGAACCCAGAGAAAGCGGGGATCCCAGGTGATCTAACTTGGGCAGTATCCTGTCTGAACTTGAGCACTGAGAAGATTTTGGGGCCCAGCGCTTACCCCAGTAGTTACACCCACCCCACAAAGTTCTGATACAACCAAGATAATAGGAAGGACAGGCTCCAGTCAGCGACAGGGCAGGTAGCACTAAGGAGATAAAGATGGCAAAAGGCAAGCGCAAGAACATAAGCATCAATAACCCAGGGTACTTGGCATCATTAGAACCTAGTTCTCCCACACTAGAAAGTCCTGAATTTCTCATATCACTAGGAAAGCAAGATTCAGATTTAAAATCACTTCTAATGATGATGATAGAGGACTTCAAGAAGGACATAAATAACACTCTCAACGAATTTGAGGAGAACACAGGTAAACAGATAGAAGGCCTTAAAGTGGAAACACAAAAATTACTTAAAGAATTACAAGAGAACACAACCAAACAGGTGAAGGAATTGAACAAAACTATCCAGGACATAAAAATGGAAGTAGAAACAATCAAGGAATCACAAAGGGAGACTACCCTGGAGATAGAAAACCTAGGAAAGAAATCAGGTGGCATAGACACAAGCATCACCAACAGAATACAAGAGATAGAAGAGAGAATCTCAGGTACAGAAGATACCATAGAAAATATTGACACAACTGTCAAAGAAAATGCAAAATGCAAAAAAGTTCTTAACACAAAACATCCAGGAAATTCAGGACACAATGAGAAGAACAAACCTAAGAATAATAGGTATAGATGAGACTGAAGATTCCCAACTTAAAGGACCAATAAATATGTTCAACAAAATTATAGAAGAAAACTTCCCTAATCTAAAGAACAAGATGCCCATAAACATACAAGAAGCCTATAGAACACCAAATAGACTAGACCAGAAAAGAAATACCTCCCATCACATAATAATCAAAACACCAAGTACACAAAACAAAGAAAGAATATTAAATGCAGTAAGGGTGAAAGGCCAAGTAACATATAAAGGCAGACCTATCAGAATTACACCAGACTTCTCACCAGATACTATAAAAGCTAGAAGATGCTGGACAGATGTCAGACAGACCCTAAGAGAACACAAATGCCAGCCCAGGCTACTATATCCAGCAAAACTCTCAATTACCATAGATGCAGAAACCAAGATATTCCACGACAAAACCAAATTTACACAATATCTTTCCACAAACCCAGCATTACAAAGGATAATAGCAGGAAAGCTCCAATACAAGGAGGGAAATTATACCCTAGAAAGAGCAAGAAAGTAACCCTCTTCCAACAAATCCAAAAGAAGATAGCCACACAAAGATAACTTCACCTCTAATAACAAAAATAACAGGAGACAACAATCACTGTTCCTTAATAGCTCTTAACATTAATGGACTCAGTTCCCAAATTAAAAGACATAGACTAATAGACTGGATACATGAACGTGACCCAGCATTTTGCTGCATACAGGAAACCCACCTCAGTACAATAACAGACTCTACCTTAGAGTAAAAGGCTAGAAAACAATTTTTCAAGCAAATGGTCCTAAGAAACAGGCTGGAGTAGCCATTCTAAAATCTCCAGCCTGAGAACACAAAAGGAGGGAGTCATGGCTCCGCCTGTATAGGTAGTTGAGGGTGGGCTTGGCAGGCATCAGTGGAAATGGACAGCCTTGGTACCTGGAAGTTTGGATTCTCTAGTGTTGGGGAATTTCAACAGCAGGGAGGTGGGAATGAGAGGATGGTGGGAGCACACCCTCATAGTAATTGGAGGAGGAAAGATGGGATAAGGGGTTAGGCATCAGTGGAAGTAGAGGGCTTTGGTGCCTGAAAGTGTGGATTCCCAAGTGTTGGGGAATCTTAAGAGCAGGGAGGCAGGAATGAGAGGATGGTGGGAGCACACCCTCATAGTAATTAGAGTGGGGTGAGAGGTTAGGCATCAGTGGAAGTGGAGGGCCTTGGTGCCTGAAAGTTTGGATTTCGCAGTGTTGAGGAATTTGAGATCAGGGAGGCGAAAATGGGAGGATGGTGGGAGCACACCTTCATAGAAACGCCCAGAATTATATGGATCAGACATGATAGAGGCAGGCAGCCAGAAGACTAGATTCCAGAATTCAAACAAACAATTATCTTGATACTAAAATTTGTTTTGAGAATTGTATATTGCAGAATACATAGCCTTGGTGTATCTACTCATCAGGCAAGCTGAGCACACCTGCTCAAACCTCTGATGTCCTGGAATTCCAGCCAGATGCAATGAAGACAGTGTCAGAGGCTTATCAATTTATTCTTCCCTGAACCCCTCTTCTAATATCTCAACACCCATAATCAGCTTGAAGAAGTTAATGAAGAGTTGGTGCCCCTATTCCCTGGGCTTCGGGACTGAGGTGGTTAACATTGGGCTGTCTTTCTAGGGAAAAGTAGTGGTTTTGGTGGAACAGGGAGGATTAGCTAGGATTTATTGAATAGTCATAACTTACTGGTAGAAATATGTATAATTGTTATTAAGATGAAGTTATAATTTCTTAAATGGTACAAAATTTACTTTGATTTCAAATTTAAGGTTTTTATTGGTACGAGCTTCTTATTAATATAAAAGTGAGATGAATATTGTTACTATCATAGGCATTGTGCCTGTATAACACATTTAGGAATACAAGGCTTAGACCCAGTCCTTCTTTAACTTTTTTAACTTATTTGAGATGGTTAGACTGTCAGTTAAGGGACTGTAGCAAATTCATGGCTTGGAGTTTATTGTTAGGGAGTTTTCTGTATTTTCTTTAGAAATAGCTGAGAGGAGTTAACAGAAAACAGTCCAGATTGCCTTACATGGATAGTTGGTTTTCAAAACATCAGAAATCCACAGAATTGACATGATACACATTTCTGTATTAATGATAATTTTGATTAGAGACCTATCTGCTCCTGACAGCTTCCTGTCATGGATTCTAAGAAGAAAATGAGCATCCTTGGAGTTACTCCAGTTGTTCAGTGACAGCCACTAGGCAAGAATTGCCTCTTTCCATCTACAGACAAATTACTGTCCAGAAAAGGACACACATGCAGAATAGTCGACTGATTATATCTGCCTAGACAGAGTAATCAGCCCTTAATAATTCTGCATCACTAAGGTCTGTCAGATGATTCTGGGCCAGAAGGCTGAAGATTTGATGTTCCAATGTTTGGTAGTATAGAGGCTTTCCAGGTGTTCAGCGGTCTCTATAAATTGGATAGGTTTTAGAAGCTACGTTTAGTGCTTCCCATACTTTCAGTTAACTCAGTCATTCTGGATTTCTGATGGGGTTAAAGACCTATAGTCTCATAGCCAATCCTGGCTATTTACTTTGAGAGAAAAGATCTGAGTAGATGGTTTTCAGCTGACATTCATTCTAAAGCCAAAAAAAAAAAAAAAAAAAAAGCCAGGATCAAAAGTAAGTGTTTTAGTTAGGAGAGATGACAGAGGTTCTGTTTAGTCAATAAAATGAAGGACTGGGTATTAGAACTATCTTGTACCTCACTGGTACAATTAGGAATAAGTATGCTCTAATTGTATTTTGAGAGAAAAGTTTTACTTTAACAGGAAGAGTGATATGTAGGAGGAACTAAGTAGGAAAGAGTACTGAGAGGAAGAGATGGAGTAAGGAGAGAAGATGAAGGAGAGGAGAAGCTAAGTGATGAGAGAGAGAAAGAGAGAGGGGGCATGGAGGCAGATGTTCATGTGTCTCCACCAGTCAAAGATAGTTTTTATGTCTAGGTTGGGTATTGGGTTACGCTTCTGATTGAACCTTACCAAACTTATAAATCCTTTGATTAACATTTTAAAAAATTGTATAAAAGCAAAAAGGAAAGAGGGGGCATGGGACAGGGGTGTTCTAGGGATGGGAAATGGGGAAACGGGATGGCATCTGAAATGTAAATAAAATATAAAATAAAAAAATAGCCATTGATATATTCTTTGAGCATCATTTCCAATAAGTGCTCTTTAATATGTTCAGGTATCCAAACCATGGGAATTATATATCCTTACAGTATAAAATCCAGTGAAAATATAAAGCTGTTATATATGTGAAAAACCAAACATTACATTTTCATAATTTCAAAAAAATGAAGATGTTTTAGATTACATTACAGATATAGATAATAAAAACAGTGGGACACTACCCAATTCATTCTATAAAGCCACAATTATGCTCATACCTAAACCACACAAAGACCCAACAAAGAAAGAGAACGTCAGGCCAACCTTCTTTATGAATATCAATCCAAAAATACTCAATAAAGTTCTCACAAAGTGAATCCAAGAATACATCAAAACATTCATCCATCATGATCAAGTAGGTTTTATTCTGGGAATGCATGGATCATTCAATATATGGAAATCCATCAATGTAATCCACTACATAAACACACTAAAAGAACAAAACCCCTTCATCATCTCACTAGATGCTGAGAAAGCATTTGACAAAATTAAACACCCCTTCATGGTAAAAGTCTTGGAAAGATCAGAAATTCAAGGCCCATATCTAAATATAGTAAAAAGCAATACTGAGCAAAGCAGTAGCCAACATCAACCTAAATAAAGAGAAAATTGAAGCAATTCCACTAAAATCAGGGACTAGACAAGGCTGCCCACTCTCTCCCTACCAATTCAATATAGTACTCGAAGTCTTAGCCAGAGCAATTAGACAACAAAAGGAGGTCAAAGGGATACAAGTTGAAAAGGAAGAAGTCAAAATATCACTATTTTCAGATGATATAATAGTATACTTAAGTGACCCCAAAACTTCCACCATTGAACTCCTAAACATGATAAACAACTTATGCAAAGTGGCTGGATAGAGTACTTTTGAATGGTTTAAAAAATGGATTTTTTAAAAAGAAATGTGGCCAGCACACTGACCTGAGGAGTGTTTACCGGAGGCGCATTCATTCTTTTTGTTGTTCTTCTCCCAGGTTCTTTGTGAGGGACAGGTATTAGAATACTTGAAATTTCACACCAAGGATTGAACATCTCAGAGATGAAATAAATACAATTCCACTTCAGACAATTCTAAACCCCATAAAAAAAAACATTAAAAGCAAAATGATACCTGGGGCCTTCACCCTGTTTCTACAAACAAGAAAGCATGCAATGATATATTTAGACCAATAAGAAATATGAGTATAATAAAGATTATTTCTAACCTCAGGAGTTACCAGGCACAAAAACATAGCACAATGTATATCTGCTGTAAAACACCGACACTCAGGGGTATTACTAAAAATGTATCTTCCTTGAACTAGAGTCAAAGACAAAAGGTTAGTGGGTGCCAAGACTGACTTCTAGAATTGAATAGAGATTCATTAGTAATCATAATAAAAGACAATATCAAGTTCTCTAATGAGATCCCCATTCATTTGGCCCAGAAGATACTGTATATCTCTTTTCCATATGTCTCCTGTTCACTTGGAGTACAAAGATTCGATCTGTTAAATATGATGTAGTTCTACATGAAACTAAGAATGTATGACATTGTGGGGAACTGAGCTGTGAGAGACAGCCGGCGCCTGGTTGAATGAGCTTTTGAACCCTGGAGAGCCCCTGGGACTGAAGGCATTCAGCTCTGTTCCTGGGCCCCTGGCTCTCTCAGCTTCCGCTCTTCACAGCCCCTCCCACAGAGAGAGGTCTATGGCCATCTGGTCATGTAGAAATAGTGCCCCAGGCTCCCCCAACGTGCATATGAGGCAGCCCCAAAATCTCAGACCAAGCCAATAGGATTACCTGCTGCTAAAAGCTTAACCCACCCCAAACTGTTTATATTGAGCTTAATTGAGAAGTAAAAGCGTGCGCATGAATCATCCTGTTGTCTGAGAGCTTCTGTCATGGATCCTCCCCTCTTCACCAGCTAGACAGGGCCCCTTGCCAACTCAGCAAGAGCTGTGAACACCGGGTGAGAGATCCACTCTCTTTCCCTGCTACCTAGCCGGCACCTCCCAGCTTAGCAAAGAGCTGTAACACTTCAGAAGACACCGGCTATCCTGAAGCACCTTTGGGGTTCTTCTCTCTCTGCTGCAGAGAGGATGATGGGCAGCAGCCAACCTTCCCTGCTGACACTCTACCCTGAACCATCTGCGGGCAGGGGCAGCAGTAGAGACAACTGCTTTTCGCACCCTGTCCTCTGCCAAGCCAGAGATTTTGTGGGACCCCATCCAGAGCTGGTTCCCACATGTGGCGCCTAACATGAGGTACGAACACCCACACATCTACAAGAACCATTCTGGCTGAGTCTGCTAAGCAAATATACTTCCTGTGAGGCATAGTGCCAGAGCTCTCCTGGTCCTCTCTCAGTGTGTGCCTGCACGTTCCCTGCCTCTATCCTGCCAGTGTCCTGAGACCCCAGATGGTGGCCAATCTCAGTGCATGGACCATGCATTCCTACAGTCTCCGTTCTGCTGCATGCCCACCACCATGGCAGCTGGAGCCCAAAATGGAGATTTTCACCATAAGTCCTGCACCTGCCCCCGCTAAAATCAGGCTGAGTTCACTACCCACCCAAGTACGAGCCCCATTGAGTCTGCTTGGTGTGGTTTGAGCATGCCTGCTTAGCCTCTGCTCCTCTGTGGACATCCTGCAACATCCACCCCTGACAAAGGATGGTGCATACCAGCAACACAACAGAGATCCACACTCGTACACCCAAGCATGCATGGGCCTACATTGTTTCACACAGGTGGTGAACAATGCCTGCAGAGCCAGCTCTACAAGCACCCCTGCTGGTGCCTGCAAAAAATGTAACCTCTCTCTGTCCACCTTACCCCCTCTTTCTCTCTCTCTCTCTCTCTCTCTCTCTCTCTCTCTCTCTCTCTCTCTCATTCTCTAAATCTTAGCTACAGTCTAACTCCTGCCTAGTTCAAATAGACTCTTTCTCTCCCCATGTGTTCTCCAGCTCAAAGGCAAGATGGTGGTGGCTTCCTAGCCCCCTACTCTTCCCATCCCCCCAGCTCCACAGAGGCCTACATAGTGTTTTCTTTGACCCCCTCATCAAAAATTTTCACTAAGAGAGAGTGAGATGTTGGGCTGTGAAGAGATGGTTTGGTCTCCCCGGTAGAGCTCTGGGTTTGAGGTAGCCGGGGACCCAACAGGATATTGCCTGTCAGGGATGGCATATATCTCCCCATGCTCCCAGATTCTAGACTACTCCATGCGGTCCACATCTCTCATTAATTTGCACCTTTCAGACTACAGATGACACAGAGTTGCCCCTCCTTTTATGAAAGAAAAGAGAGTGGGGATATTGGGCGGTGAAAGGGTATCCTGGTTCTTGGGTTGTGAGTGTTCGGCCATACACCCAGAACACAGGCTCCTGACATGAGATCTAATCTTCATTCAACTTGCACCCTTCAGTCACATAGAGGGTGTGATTGACAGGTCTCCACCTCCAGAGATTAAAATATTAATGAGTTATCTAAAGGCTGGGGGGCATAGCTAATTAAGTCATTCCCTCCCCTTTCCCCTTCCCTATAAAAGTCGGGCTTTCCTGGCTTTTGGCAGGGAGAGCACACGATCTACACCCACTCACTATGCCATGAACAATAAAAGCTTTGGAAAACCAGACTCCATGTGTCACCTGGGCCTTCCTGCGCCTGCCACCAGATTCCCAGCCTTTGGAACCCTGAACCTTGCTGATGCAGCCGCTGGCCCGGCTGCAATGGCTGTGTGAATGTGGGACCCTCTGCTGGTGGTGTGGGAAGCCCACCCAGGACCCCGCTGCCGGACAGCCATGGGACCCCGCCGCCAGACCCTCCCACAAAGGTTTTTTTCCCACACAACATGGATCTTTTGGCATAAATACATATACATATATGTACACACACACATATATATATATATGTATTCACATATATATGTATACACACGTGTTTATGCATGAAAAAGAATGCATTTTGGATGTCAAGATACTATTACTACACAAAGTTTTTATGACCATTGTATAAGCAAATGTGCAGTGCATTATATGTATTACATTAACCTTATATTTCTCTCATTTCAAATATTTTTCTTGGCATTAAATAGATATATGAACAGTCTTGTTCTATGACCCTGCCTCAGAAGATTAGATTGAAACTTGGAAATAGCAGATGGATGGAAGGCAGTAGAAAGTCATACAAAATTAATAATTAATGAGGAAAATAATGATTTCTTAGAAACATTTGAACAAATACTCTTTCAATGTCATAACAACTAGGCCTGGCAATAAGCAAGTGCTGTCACCCAGGCCCTCAGTGTTTCTTCAAAAACTAAAGACTAAATAGATGCACCACTGAATTGACACCTTTTTTAGAAAATACCACAATAATCTTGCACAGACAGAACTGCAGAAGACAGAAAAAGTGGAATGTGGTACCATCAGAATACAAAGCTGGGGCTGGAGCGATGGCTCAGGGGTTGAGAGCACAGACTGCTCTACCAGACGTACTGAGGTCAATTCCCAGCAACCACATGGTGGCTCACAACCATCTGTAATGGGGTCTGATGCCCTCTTCTGGTGTGTCTGAAGACAGCTACAGTGTTCTTACATACATAAAATAAATAAATCTAAAAAAAGAAAAAGAAAAAAAGAAAGAAAACAAAGCTGGCATTATCTGGATACTAATCTAATGCCCATAAAATATGTAGAAAGAAAAAAGTAACAATCAAGTTGGATCGATATACACTGAACAAAAACTCACTCTGGTAGATGCTGAGAGAGAACTTAATTTGATTTCATGCCAGAGATGCAAGACTATTCCAACAGGCACAAACCAAACAAGTCAAAATACAAAATACATACAGTGAGAGAAGGCTCAAAACCATGCCAATATATCTGTAAAATTCCAGGGGGAATATATCTCAGTGGATCAATATGAAAATTTTGGAGATAGTGAGAACAGAAGGAACATCCCTCAGTCTAATGAAGAGAATAGCCAACACCATACACAAATCACTACAAAAATTAAAAACAGCTGTCATCATTCTAGTCTTTTCAGAAGAGAGACAGGGAGTTGCACAGCCTCCACACTAACTTATGACAGTGAAACAATACTTACTTAGAATACTTTCCATGTTCAAATAAGAATACGAGGAAGGCAAGTTTTCTGAAATTACAAGAATCATAATTTTTCAACTCAAGAGCTACACATCTCAAGAGAATAGTCAAATCTGATAATACACTTAATATGCTATTCAAAACTATAAGAAAATATCACCTGGTTTGTTGCGGCCTTTACTCTTCCTCAACGCTTTGCCTCAACGCTTTGGTTGAGCTAAGTGCTCTGGTCAAGAGAGAGAGTGGGGCTGCAGGGGCAGGAGACACAAAGAATGGAGACAAGACAGAAATTCTGATCAAGTCTCGTTTATTGAAGGGAATTCTGAGGTATTTAAACGCTTTTGCCACGTGCCTTGTAGGCGTGTGGATACCATGTGCCTTGCAGGTGTTGATATGACGTAAGCCTTACAGGCGTCTATAGCGTGGACAGCATGTGCACCGCAATGCCTTGCAGGCTTGGATAGCACGTGCGCCTTACAGGCACGTATGGCGTAGATAGCACGTGGACAGCACGTGAACTGCATGCCTTGCAGGCGTGGCCACCACGTGCACCTTGCAGCTGGGGCCAGTAAACAGCAACACAAAATATGTGGGATATCAGAGTGTGCTTCAGCTGTTGTAGGCTATTGAAAACCAAATCTTTCATCAGGGTATATGGTTCCAGATGGCTGCAAAGTTGATCTAGCCGCTTTCTACTAAAGTCGGCTCCCAACACTGGTTTAACCCATTCCTAAAGAATAATCTGAGAAGTTAGAAGACTGCTCAGTGTCTAAAAAGGTCTTGGATATGCTGGTGTAGCATACAAATTAAAAAAAGGGCTGTGTGGTCTGACAGGTGTAAGGAGTCATCAATGGCTCTTCCTAGATGCTGGTTCCTTGGGCTGAAATACCAACCTGCTTGACAATGAATGTCTACCAGTGCACCCTCAGTTTTACATGCTTCCACCATGAAGTCACCATGAACAATACAGCTTCTACATTAAAATTTGAAACTGACATTTCCTCACATACAAACCGACTTCAAAATAGACCTAATTCTGCACTTTTGACCCTTCTAGTTAAAGTTTCCTATTACTCAGTACATCAAATATTTTTACAGTAGACAAAGTTCAAATACCTATTTGTAGTGTTCAGACCTGGGACTCTTGATTAGTACAAGGACATCATATTCTAGTCTAATATTACCAAAGAATCTCTTTAAGATTGGTTTCCTCAACCATAAGGTACAACCCACAATGTCAGCAAAATTATCTAGATTAAAACTCCTAAGAAATAAAACCTCAGAAAGAGAATTATTTCATCCAGCAACCTTGCAAAATCTTCACTATAAAATCCCTAGTACAAGTAAGATTACATGAAACAGATATTTACATAGTGAAAAGTATTATTTGTGAATCTTCACTTTAGCTCAGGAAGAAAACAAAGTGAAGATATAAATTGACAGCATAACAATACAAAGACTCACATTCTTTTCAACTGTACTTAATATATGGCTAACCTACCCTCAGGGGATGGAGTGAGTATAACTGCTTAGGAGCCCTGTGTCTTCTTCCAGAGGACTGGAGTTCCATAACAACACTCAAATGTCAGCTCTATGGCAGAGTATTGTATCCCTTCCTCCAAGTCTGCAGAGCTTGCACATGTGTGATTTACCAACATTCATGGAGACTAAACACTCACAGTCAGCAAAGAATAAGAAAAGAAAAAAAACCAAAACAAATCAAAACACCAGCAGCTACTAACATTTAAAAAACAGGAAGTAAACAGATACAATAGTACAGGAAGATATTTAATTTGACCTTTTCAATGAAGATCTGATTGCATAAATAAATAAAGTGCAGAGGCATAATCCTTTGCTCTTAGCAAATTTAATCTATATCTGTATCTGTATCTATATCTATATCTGTATCTGTATCTGTATCTGTATCTGTATCTGTATCTGTATCTGTATCTATATCTATCTATCTACCTATCTATGACATTCTTCAGAAAGGACCTGAATTTCTAACACAGCACTGTTCTCAGTTGATAAAGAGACAAAATTGGGGAATTCTAGAAATGATTTCCTCAGGGTCACACAATTAAGACTGATATTTGGGTAGTATTTTATCTTAGATAGCATGAGAACCACTTCTAATCAAATATCATTCAAAACTCAAGGACATAGAGAAGCTCTAATTCCTGAAGACAATATTTTATCCAACTCAGTTTCTGAAATAATCATGAACAACAATGAAAGGAGCCTAACAACTTCCAGAAGGAAACACACAGACAAAACTCAGATAGCTTCCTTACAATGCTCCTTATAGTTTCAGAATTACAGTGTAATCTTCCAAACATAAAACACATTCACACACATCCTACAATATGTACTTAGTTTGATAACAAATACTGTTGATGAATACAAAAGCCTAGAGACTCAGAATTTTAATCCCTGCACTGTAGAGACAGAAGCAGATCATGTGGATACTGGAGGTTCCTCAGAAGATATAGTTTTTTTAAGTCCCTCAAGCCTTTGAGAGCACGGGGACTTCACAAGCCCCACTAATATATCTGTGCTTATAGATTTGTTTCATCTATAACTCTGCCCAGGCTAGCAATTGCTCTAGCCAATTTTCCACTTCATACTCTGATCTATTCCTCCCACTCAGTCTCATAAAGACTTTCACATGCCTGTCAGGATGCTCTGGATCTGCTCTATCCCACCACACAAATGTGCTACCTGCCTAGAACAGAGCTGGATCTACTAGGAAACTGTAATCTAGTTCCTGCCCTCCATTCTAGAGTCTCAAAGCTTAAGCCTAACATCTCATATGGAAATCTCTGACTCCTCATAGAATGCCACACAGTAAAAGAAAACAGAGTGGCTGGAACTAAAGCAATTTGACAATGCTGATAGAGCTTTCTTACCTCAAATCAGCAATGCAATACTAATGCTCATGAGAAAATGAATTATAAAACAAAGGCAAAATACAGAACTCAAAAACACAATTCAAACTCCATTCAATGAGGTCAATGGACATAAAGAGGAAACAAGGAAAGGAACTCAAAGGAGGCAGGAAGAAACTGAGAGAAATACAAGAAAACTCCTACAAGTGACTAAGGAAAAAATAGGGTAATTCAGGATGTGAACATTGCATCTATGGAGATAAAAATCTAAGGAATCCTCAGTCCAAAATGACAGAGAAATGAACTCTGTAAGACTGAAGGTAACTGAATAAAGGGACAACTAACGATAGATACAGCGTGTAGAAGCCAAACATCAGTCTTTCAGTACAAGCTGAAGGAGCTGGCTCAATCAAGAAACTCATAAGTGACACAAATAAACAAAATTCTTATTGGAAGTCAGCAGAAATATAAAATGATAAAACTTTAATTCAAGGCTGATGAGTGGGTAGTTCTTTCATCCTAGCACTCAGGGGGCTCAGACAGGAAGATTTATGTGAGTTAGAAAATATTCTGGTCTGCAATCAGGAGACTTGAAAGTCAGGTCTGCAGGGTGAGGCTCTGTTTTACAAACAGTAAACCCAAACAAGAAATTAAAGCTATATTTTCTTCATTAATATCAAAACCAATTAAAATGTGCGAGATTGTGAGAATAAAAGGAACATCCCTCAGTCTAATGAAGAGAATAGCCAACACCATACACAAATCACTACAAAAATTAAAAACAGCTGTCATCATTCTAGTCTTTTCAGAAGAGAGACAGGGAGTTGCACAGCCTCCACACTAACTTATGACAGTGAAACAATACTTACTTAGAATACTTTCCATGTTCAAATAAGAATATGAGGAAGGCAAGTTTTCTGAAATTACAAGAATCATAATTTTTCAACTCAAGAGCTACACATCTCAAGAGAATAGTCAAATCTGATAATACACTTAATATGCTATTCAAAACTATAAGAAAATATCACCTGGTTTAACACATTCCTAAAGAATAATCTGAGAAGTTAGAAGACTGCTCAGTGTCTAAAAAGGTCTTGGATATGCTGGTGTAGCATACAAATTAAAAAAGGGGCTGTGTGGTCTGACAGGTATAAGGAGTCATCAATGGCTCTTCCTAGATGCTGATCCCTTGGGCTGAAATACCAACCTGCTTGACAATGAATGTCTACCAGTGTACCCTTAGTTTTGCATGCTTCCACCATGAAGTCACCATGAACAATACAGCTTCTACATTAAAACCTTGAAACTGACATTTCCTTACATACAAACCAACTTCAAAATAGACCTAATTCTGCACTTTTGACCCTTCTAGTTAAAGTTTCCTATCACTCGTTACATCAAATATTTTTACAGTAGACAAAGTTCAAATACCTATTTGTAGTGTTCAGACCTGGGACTCTTGATTAGTACAAGGACATAGTATTCTAATCTAATATTCCCAACAAATATCTTTTTAAGTTTGGTTTCCTCAACCATAATGTACAACCCACAATGTCAGCAAAATTATCTAGATTAAAACTCCTAAGAAATAAAATCTCAGAAAGAAAAGAGCATTATTTCATCCAGCAACCTCGCAAAATCTTTATTATAAAATTCCTAGTATAAATAGGATTACATGAAACAGATGTCTATATAGTGAAGAGTATTATTTATGAATTTTCATTTAAGTTCAGGAAGAAAACAAAGTGAAGATATAAATTGACAGCATAACAATACAAATACATAGAGAAGAACACTCCTAGAATTAAACAAAAGTCAGTCTGCCAGGTCTGTCATTGTTGGGAGCCGACTTTAAGCAGAAAGCAGCTATGAACTTTGCAGCCATCTGGAACCATATACCCTGATGAGAGACTTGTTTTTCAAAAGCCTACAACAGCTGAAGCACACTCTGATAAATATATTGTTTATCCCACATAGCTTGTTTTGCTGTTTAGTGACTCCAGCTGCATGATGCACATGGTAAAATGTTTTCACCTGTGTTCTCCTGCTTGTGATTATAAATACCCAGGATTTTCTTGTAAGTGTGTGGTGTAGTGGTGGTGTAGTAGAAGTAGTTCTGTGTGTGTTGGAGACAGTAAAGGAGACTTGACTCCAGATCCTCTGGCTTGTCTCTATTCTTCGCGTCTCCCCCCCCCCTTCTTCCCCACACACTCTCTCTCTCTTGCTAGACCCCGACCTGTAGAACAGAGCAGGCCTTTACATGTCATAACAATAGAAGGGAACAGAGTACTTGTGGCTGGGCAGTGGTGGTGAACGCATTTAATCCCAGCACTTGGGAGGCAGAGGCAGGTGGATTTCTGAGTTCGAGGTCATCCTGGTCTACAGAGTGAGTTCCAGGACAGCCAGGGCTACACAGAGAAACCCTGTCTTGAAAAATCAAAAACAAAAAGTACTTTTGACTTCTCCAGTGCTGATAGTTGTCATAGGCATAAGGCTCGTTCACATAATAATGTACATGTTGTACTATATATTCCTCCTTATTGTAATGTTATCCCTGCCAATGTTATTGGAAAATATTCTCCCTGCCAATGTTAATGTGTACATAATAATCAGAAACAACAGGATTCCAGCAAGCAACAATGTGTTTGATATTCAGTCAGGGAAATGGAAATGCCACGACCTTCAGAGAGCACGTAAGAGGATGGAAATGAATTAAAACATGAATATATATTATATAAGAATATATAATTTAGTATAAGAACTATTCTTTAGAGGAGTTCTCAACAATGCAAAGTATAAAGGTACAAGATGAATTGTATGAGGGGCTCCCTGGACCTGAAAGAACAGAAGCAGCTGCACTAATGAGACAGTAAAGGGAAAAAACAGTTAAATAAAAACAAGGCTCATGGTGCAAGTAATAAAGGAACACCAGGAAGTGAGGAAGTGATGATCTCAGGGGGAAAACCAATCAGTTAAGCTTCCTGTTTGTGTTTTGAAAGGCAGGAAAATTTTTGAATTTGAGAATAGCCTGGGAAATTACAACTTTGTGTGAGAAAAAGGTTAGGTCCAGGTATCATGGCACACACCTTTACTCCCAGCATTCAGGAGACAGAGCCATGCACACCTATGAGTTCAAGATCTATGGACAGAGCAATTTCCAACAGCCAAAGTTAGTCAGTGAAAGAGTTGAAACAGGAAGTTAATTTCTCACTTAATAGTGGCCTCCATGTCTTGACTTGGCAACCAGAAATCACACCAAAGCAATCTACATAGGAGCTGCTATTGAAAGGGTTAAATTTTTTCAGAAACTCCTAGCAGGCTGAGCACATCCAAGAGTGCAGGTCAGCTTGGTCGTGAGCTCTGTGTTTCAGGAACTTGACTGACCACAAGATAGATGGTTGAATACAAATAGGCTCTTGAAAATAGCCTATACTGGATATAAAATCAACTCAAACAAATCAGTAGCCTTCCTATACTCAAAAGATAAACAGGCTGAGAAAGAAATTGGGGAAATGACACCCTTCACAATAGTAACAAATAAAATAAAATATCTTGGAATGAATCTAACCAAGCAAGTGAAAGATCTGTATGACAAGAACTTCAAGTCTCTGAAGAAAGAAATCGAAGAAGATCTCAGAAGATGGAAAGATCTCCCATGCTCCTGGATTGGCAGGATTAATTTAGTAAAAATGGCCATCTTGCCAAAATCAATCTATAGAGTCAATGCAATCCCCATCAAAATTCCAAGTCAATTCTTCATAGAGCATTACCAAACTTATAAAGCCTTTGATTAACATTTTAAAAAATTGTACAAAAGCAAAAAGGAAAGGGGGCATGGAACAGGGGTTTTCTAGGGAAGGGAAATGGGGAAAGGGGATGGCATCTGAAATGTAAATAAAATATAAAATTTAAAAAAGATGATTAAAAAAAAAGAAAATGCAGTGAGCTGAAGAAAATCTCCATTGGGCACCCTTGATCAGATTAATGGTTAGCTGTATCTGCCTCTGGGTATGTCAGATTCTGGGGGACCTCTAAGGAGACAGTCTTACCAGGCTGCTGTCAGCATGCACTTCCTGTCATCCATATCAGCGTCTATTTTTGGTGACTGCCCATGGAATGAATACCCAGGTAGAATGGTCACCATACAACCTCTCCTTCAGTTTCTGTCTCACACTTTGTCTCCATATTTGCTCCCTTGGGTATTTGTTACTCCTTCTAAGTAAGACCTAGGCATCCTCACTTGTTCTTGCTTCTTCATGAACTTCATGTGGTCTGTTAGTTGAATCTTTGTTGTTTCAAACTTTTGGGCTAATATCCACTTATCAGTGAGTAAATACCATGTGTGTTCTTTTGCGATTGGGTTACCTCACTCAAGATGATGTTTTCTAGTTCCATCCATTTACCTAAGAATTTCTCGAATTCATTATTTTTAATAGCTGAGTAATATTCCATTGTGTAAATGTACCACATTTTTTTTATCCATTCCTCTGTTGAAGGGCATCTGGGTTCTTTCCAGCTTCTGGCTATTATAAATAAGGCTGCTATGAACATAGTGGAGCATATGTCTTTGTTATATGTTGGAGCATTTTCTGGGTATATGCCCAGGAGTGGTATAGCTGAGTCCTCAGGTAGTGCTATGTCCAATTTTCTGAGGAACTGCCAGACTGACTTCCAGAGTGGTTGTACCAGCTTGCAACCCCACTAACAATGAAGGAGTGTTCCTCTTTCTCCACATCCTCGCCAGCATCTACTATCACCTGAGTTTTTGATCTTAGCCATTCTGACTGGTGTGAGGTATATCTCAGGGTTGTTTTGATTTGCATTTCCCTGATGACTAAGGATGTTGAGCATTTCTTAAGGTGTTTCTCTACCATTTGTGTTTCCTCAGTTGAGAATTCTTTGTTTAGCTCTGTACCCCATTTTTAATGGGATTCTTTTGTTGTCTGGTGTCTAATTTCTTGAGCTCTTTGTGTATATTCTATATTAGCCCTCTATTGGATCTAGGGTTGGTAATGATCTTTTCCTAATCTGCTGGTTGCTGTTTTGTCTTATTGACAGTGTCCTTTGCCTTACAGAAGTTTTGCAATTTGATGAGGTCCTATTTGTCGATTCTTGATCTTAGAGCATAAGCCATTGGTGTTCTGTTCAGGAACTTTTCCCCTGTGCCTAGGTATTTGAGGGTCTTCCCCACCTTCTCTTCTATTAGTTTCAGTGTATCTGGCTTTATGTGAAGGTCCTTTATCCACTTGGAGTTGAGCTTTGTACAAGAAGATAAGAAGGGATTAATTTACATTCTTCTACATGCTGTCCTCCAGTTGAGCCAGCACCATTTGTTGAAAATGTTAACCTTTTTCCACTGGATAGTTCTAGCTCTATTGTCAAAGATCAAGTGACCATAGGTGTGCGGGTTCATTTCTGGGTATTCAATTCTATTCCATTGATCTTCCTGCCTGTCTCTGTACCGATACCATGCAGTTTTTATCACTACTGCTCTGAAGTACAGTTTGAGGTCAGGGATGGTGATTCCCCCAGAATTTCTTTTATTGTTGAGAATAGTTCTCACTATCCTGGGTTTTTTTGTTATTCCAAATGAATTTGCAAATTGCTCTTTCTATCTCTATGAAGAATTGATTTGGAATTTTGACGGGGATTGCATTGAATCTAAATACTAAAAATATTCTGAAAATCTATTTTACTTGTAGAGGGTAAAAGGACCTTGTGGTCACAGATAAGCTCTAGGGAAACCAGGAAAATAAAACCACAGTTCGTTTTCTTTACTAGAAGAGAAGTACACTCTTTTCTGACCAAAAGTGAGAAAACGGCTGTAGTAAGTAACTTGGTGATCTGTGGTATACAGTGCCAGGCCACACTTGAAACTCCCAGACTATTAAGCTTATCACAGACTCTTCCTCCATAGGGAACTGTTTCTTAGTCAATAGAAGCTACCCTAAGGGGAGATTTGACATGTAAATAATAGCCTCAGGTTCACTACAATGTAGGTTTGATCCTGCTCTAGGTCCTTTAGTTTTACAACTCAATGAGAGAGTCACATGTAATCTGCAATAAACTTTTGAAGTAGACACATTTTAATCTTTGCTGTGCTCAGAGGATTGACATAATGGTCAACAAGAAATTTTTTCCATAATTATACTGTACTTCAATATTCCTAAAATAAACCACTCTTGGGTGAGAATCTAGAAGTTTCACCCAACACTAGGTACTGAGTGTGCAGGGTAAACATTGTTTATCTCCTGATTGTAATAACTTAGAAATCCCTGAGTTTAGACAAGCTTTGGACTTAAAATCACCCCAATCTGCGAACTTTAATATTTCACCTCCTGAAAATTCTACCCCTGCAATGAAACTCTATACAAAACCTGCCTCCCATTCAGTTCTCTTCTGATTCTCACCTGAGCAGAGGCAGCCTCCCTTCAGTGCTTTTCAGTAAATATCTTGTGTGTGATTTGTTGTTACATAAAGCTCTGTGGTATATCTTGATTTTTAACTGCCAGGAGACCTTTTATTTCAGAGCTGTCAACACTTGAACTGGGACACTTTATCCGGAGGGCTGCAAGAATTTCATTGGGAATAACCCACCATGCACCTAACACCAGTGCTGAAATACATACAGAGTGGTAGTGAACTATATATTTTTTTTGTCTTTGGGATTGTTACTAACTCAGACCTAGTGTTTGCAGAGACCCCCACACTTATATCACCTAACCAGTAACCATCAAACACAGTCTTTCATTCTGAACAATAAACTCAGAGTTAAATACAGTCATTTTCCCCTTTGAAACTGTAGTGTTTTGATATCTTTATTCATAACAACCCATCAAGAACATACATTATCCCCACCCAGGAAAATGTTTCACAGAAAACTGAAGAAAAATAGACAAGAAATCTGAGCCTAGAACTTATGGGACCCACAATGTAAAGCCTGCATATCAAATATTAATGATGATGTTCATTGTGCACATCAATGTTAGTAAATGTAGATTTTAAATACAGGACCACAGTCAATTTGGACAAGATTTTGGGGGAAAATGTGAGTCTATGCAATTACTAATGTGGTTTGCTGTTGGGAGCCAACTTCTGCATACCTATGAAGATGTACTATCTTATAGTGATACTCTATAGACAAGTAGATGGTTTCTTTATCCTTTATGATGACCCTATGAGGATTCCTAAGTTTATAGTAATTATTAAGCATTTTTTAAGTAACACTATTAAGTTCTTTCTGATAGTCAAAACTGCAGTGAGAACTCTTCCAGACTTCAATGTCACTTCTGAGGCAGTAACCAGTCATTATACTGCTCATTGTTTGTAAAACTTATAAACAAATGTCAGAAAAAGGGAATTAACGATTTATTATAGGTGCTGGGACAGAAGACAAAGACATTGACTGGGTTTATGTATACAAAACTTGACCAATAACTTGCTTATGGTTTTAACACTTCAGGAACCTGTGGAGCTGTGACAGATGACCAATGTTTAGCCAGGTAACTGTCCCTAATGGATATCCTAGTGGATAACTTGCACTGTTGAAAACTCTTTATTAGATCTCTTTGAGTTCAAGATCAATCTGGTTTACATAGAGAGTTTCAAACCAGCCAAGAAACCACAGGGAAATTCTGTCTGTAAATAAATAAACAAATATATGAATAAGCCAGGTTATGTCTATACCTCCAATCTCAGATTTGAGGCAGAAGAGGGAGGTTGTGCTAGAAATTCCTTTTTAAGCGGGATTGGCCTTGAATTTACAGACATCCCCTCTGCTCTAATTCTGTACTGATTTATAGGTGTGCATCATTATGCATGGTTTAATCTTTTCCAGGACTCATTTCCTCTTGTACATTTTTTTCTTTTTTTTTGGGGGGGGGGGAGGGTTAAGAACGGTTTCTCTGTGTAACTCTGGGTGTTCTGGAACTCACTCTGTAGACCAGGCTGACCTTGAACTCAGAAATCTGCCTGCCTCTGCCTCCCAAGTGCAGGGATTAAAGTTGTGTGCCACCACCACCTGGCCCTCTTGTACATTCTTACTCCTTTAGGGTGCTATGTGGTTCTTAACCCAGGGGATTCTGAACACCAAAGATAGAAGTCCCCAATTTCAAAAGGGAAACCTGAAAAGCACATCAAATCTCAGTCCTGAGAAAACAATCCAGAGTCTTATCTACCCTACAGGAGAATTCTGTCATGTGCCAGGTAGTCCACAGATGAAAATGGATTTCTCAGTTTCAGAACTTTTCCTGACCAGACAGTGACACTTGTTATTTTATTGAGCAGTTGTGTCAGGAGCCATAATGGAACAAGGTAATAACTAATAGAGGATGTTCCTGAGATGGCCTGCTTTGGATTATAATATAATATGTGTCTGATTCGCTCTCATTGGCAAGGCAAAGGAAAATTCATTTTAGGAAAGATTTCTCTTACTAATATGCCTTTCTTTTTATTATAACATAAACATATATAACAATTCGAGGTATAGCTCACCCCTTTTGAGCAGATCTCTGTAAGATTTCCCATCTTGTAGTGATGCTATATAGATAAATAGATGTTTTCTTAAGTCTTAATGATCATCCTATAAGAATTGCTAAAAGTATATTAGTGATTATTAAGCTTTTTTATAGTGGAACTGCTCTTAGGTCTTTTTCTGATAGTCAAATCTGCACTGAGCACTCTGTCAGCCTCCCAAGTATTACCAGTTAATTGCTCTTAGATAATACCCAGACTTTCTCCTACTCAGAACACAAGAGGTTGTAAAACAATTAACCAAAGTTTATGAAAAGGGAACTAACAATTTATTATAGGTGCTAGGACAGAAGGTAAAATATTGACTGGGTTTATGTATATAAATTTTCACGAATAACTTAGTCATGATTTTTAATTTCCAGTGAACCTGTGGAGCTGTGACAGGTGATGGATGTTTAGCCAGATAATTACTCCTAACGGATATGCATGTAAACAATCTCTGTTGTAAACTTCGACTTCTATTTATGATTTGTGTTTTGTGAACTTGTGATGAACTTTGTAACATTTGATCATCTACTCTGAAAGATGTGTAGGTACTGAGGACAAATAGATGGGAGAAGAATTTTTTCCTTTTCCCCACCTAGAGAAGACTTTCCTTTCCTCTGCTTTGGATCTTTTTACATTTCTTCCTAAATAGCTTTCATAGAAAATGTTTTACAATTTTGTAATAAACGCTTAAATCACGTTTCAATGTGTTCCTTTTTCTTCATCCAACTTCAGACAAGCAGGCAACAAGTTAGAGTCACACAGTTCCTGCTGATGTAGAACAAAGCCATATTACTTAATACTCCCTTGTTTGGGTACAGTTGTTGTTTCCCTAAACCAGCAGCCTTTTACCCTCTGATAGATCAAGAAAGTTTTTCATGATTTTTAAAGAAGTTATCATCAGCATTTCAGTACAGTTAGAAAGGTAAAATTTCTGGAAACTCTGAGACATTAAAGCCACACCAGAGTCCTACTCTGTGCCTCCATTGCTACAGTCTCTGGACCAATAACCATTCTCTCAACTACAAAGTGTTCATTTCTCTCCTCTTTGTTTTCCTTGGCTTTTTGCTATTTGTAGGTCATTCAAACTCAGCCAATTTTATAGTAATGCAAACTATTGAGGACCACACTGCCCCTCACCTGGGGGTCACTATGTTGTGGACCGCACTGCCCCACCATTGGAAGCCAAATGCTCTTGTCCTAGGGCGTCAGACAAGGTCTATCAAGAGAGAGAGAGTGGGGAAGGGGAAGAGGCGTGAAAGATGGAGACAAACCAGAGTGTATGACCAAGTCTCCTTACTCTTTTATTTTCTCTCTCATTGCAAGGAAATCCTGGGTATTTATAAGCACAAGCAGGGGAACACAGCTGAAGAACTTTACCACTGGGGGCACTAAACAACAAAACAAGATATGTGGCATTAACAAGATATTTATCAGAGTGTGCTCAGCTGTTGCAGGCTGTTGAAAACAAGTCTGTTGTCAGGGTATATGGCTCAACATGTTTGCAAAGATGATAGCTGCTTTCTCCAAAAAGTCAGCTGCCAACAGTCTATATCCATTAAACATATGAAATTGGAATCACCAGAGATTCTCCAGCTGGTTGCAATTTAAAAACGTTTGAAGGATATTCCAGACACACAACTTTAAATTGCATGGTGTGTGAGCTTCAACACTCCTGATACAGCAATTGACAGAAATTACCTATGATCATTTGAAAGGGCCTCTACTGCTTCTACTAGTAGTTAGATCCTACTAATGATGAGGTCCTGTTTCAACAAATTCCAGTACTGAGAACAATGTAAGTTTATCACTGAGCAGTTTCTCATTAGTGGAACAATCTCCTTATTTTTCTAATCAAGAAAAATATGTAGTGATATGGATTTGTTCCATTGTAACCTTTTATTTTTATTAGGTAATTTTCAGAGCCTTCTTGAATTTAGTTAAAATATTCTGATGTAATGCATCAGCTTGGAGTAAAGATTTTCCACATCATTTTTCAAAGGTAATTCCAAATGTATTTCCAGAATGTTTGGATTTATAAACTGTGCGTGAACATGTATCTCATCTACTACACAAAAAATAATCCTTTAAATATTTACAGATCATGATATTTGTATGAATAGACTTACACATGAATTTAAGATGAATATAATACCTGAATAGTGACTTTTTGTGTTTTGTTTCAGAGTGTATGTTCTCATATGTGTAAAATGTTAGCATGGAAATCGAAGCAAAGAGTCTGAATGGTTATCCCTGAAAACTATTAAGCCATGTTTTCATTTATTTTTTGGTAGACTTTTATCTCATACTCCCTTGATATCAAGAGAGAAAACAGACTTATTGCTGAGGCTCTGAAAATCTCTACATGTTTTCTGTTTCAAGTCTTTTTAACTTAACCTAGTATTACTATGGCAGTAAGCCTGGAATATTGCACAGAATCTTACTATATTAGTTAACACCAATCATTATCTCTAATTCAGTGTTTCTAACTTTTGTAATGCTCACCACTGACACACAATTTTAATTATTCGTATGTGGGCAGACAAACCTGGAGTTTAATGAATGATTTTTCAGTTCTAAGACCATTAGAAATATGTGTTTGAAGAGGCTCTTAAGCATCACCCATGAAAGAGACATTCCAATTCCAAAGAGGATGTTACTAACCTGTTGATAATCACTACTATAACGCTTACATTACAGGTTTTCAGAAAATATTCATGTCTTCAGCATATGTTTTATGAAAGACATTTGTTGGGAAGATGCGACATATATTCATCTAAGTAACCCAAGTGCGAACTGAAAACAACCAAGTCAGCCTCGTTGAATCATTCAGATTTATTTATAGGAAAAATGGAATTGTTTAGCACAAAAGATTTATAGTATTTATCCTGAAAGATAAAACCAGCATTTCATAAGAATCATGAATATTGGATACTTGAAATGCACTTCACATCTGTAGGTATAAAATAGAATAAAGAACATATAGTCTCTGTCACTCACTGTGTAAAACACTATTTGAAGTACAACTTGTCAGAGTTTGTTCATTTGAATAAAATAAACAGAATGCTGCCCGTTTTATTACATATTTTGAGGGCTATTGTACACACCTTAATTATTTTCCCTTTGGAATGCAGTATTTCTCTATCCATGAAAGTCTTATACAACTCTATATTCTTCTGGATTCCACACTCACCTTCATCTTGTAATATTTGAGGGTGAACAAGGAAAAGTTTAATGAAAACTAACCTACATTGTCACATTTTCAGAGTTTCAAGCATAAAAGGTTGACATTATCTAAGATTTGAACATAGCATGAAGGATTTCACAAGTTTTTCATAACTGTACTAATTCTCTAGTGTGGAGACACAAAAGTTGCAAAAAATACACAATGGATAAAACATATGCCACATTTTTCCCAACAGAAAAACTTCCCCCTCTAAAAAATTTTAGATGTTTCCTCTGACCTGAAATGAAGTCAAAGATATTTCCATATGCATTACATGTTAATATTCTCACTGGTATGAATTCTCTTTTATGTTCTAACAGATATACCAAAAGTAAAAGATTTACACTTTAAATATATTTGAAAGTTTTCCCTCCTTTATGAATTCTCTAATTGATTTTAAGATATTTCTCGGTAGAGGGTTACCTCATTTACTTCATTCATAAAGTTTCTTTAATGTATGATATCTCTGATAATTTCACAGATTGACATTGTAGGTAATGCATTTGTCACATACACAATATTTGTAAGGTTTATCTCATGTATGAATTCTCTGATGCCTTCCCACATTAACTATATGGGTATATAATTTGTCACATTCATGGCATTTGTAATTTTCTCTTCTGTATGGATTCTCTGATGAATTCTCCAACAGCTTTTGTAAGTAAAGCATTTGCTACAATCACTACATTTGTGAGGTTACTCTCCCGTGTGAATTTTCTAATGAATTCTCAGTTTTCCGTTTTCAGTAAAGCATTAGTCACACTCACTACACTTATCAGGTTTCTCTCCACTATGAATTCTCATATGAACTCTCAGACTGAATTTGTCAGTAAAGCATTTGTCACATTCACTACATCTGTAAGGTTCTTTCCTGTATGAATTCTCTGATGAATACTAAGATGGGATTGTCTGGTAAAGCATTTGTCACATTCACTACATTTGTAAGGTTTGTTTCCCTTATGAATAATCTGATGCTGTCTTAGATGGCTTTTTTGAGTAAAGCACTTGTCATATTCACAGCATTTTAAGGTTTCGCTCTTATATGAAGTCTCTGATGACTTTTCAGATGTCCACTGTAATTAAAGCATTTGTCACACTCTCTACATTTTTAATGTTTCTCTCCTGTATGAATTCTCTGATGAATTTTCAGTTTGCCTTTTTGAGTAAAGCATTTGTCACACTCTCTACATTTGTAAGGTTTCTCTCCAGTATGAATTCGCTGATGAATTTTCAGACTGCCTTTTTCAGTAAAGCATTTGTCACATTCACTACACTTATAAGGTTTCTCTCCAGTATGAATTCGCTGATGAATACTAAGATAGGACTTTTGGGCAAAGCATTTGTCACATTCACAGCATTTGTAAGGTTTCTCTCCTGTATGAATTCTCTGATGAATTTTCAGACTGCCTTTTTCAGTAAAGCATTTGTCACATTCACTACATTTGTAAGGTTTCTCTCCTGTATGAATTCTCTGATGAATTTTCAGACTGCCTTTTTGAGTAAAGCATTTGTCACATTCACTACACTTATAAGGTTTCTCTCCAGTATGAATTCGCTGATGAATACTAAGACTGGATTTTAGGGCAAAGGATCTGTCACATTCACAGCATTTGTAAGGTTTCTTTCCTTTATGAACAATCTGATGCTGTCTTAGATGGCTTTTTTGAGTAAAGTGTTTGTCACATTCACTACATTTGTAAGGTTTTTCTCCTGTATGAATTCTCTGATGAATTCTCAGACTGCATTTATGAGTAAAGCATTTGTCACACTCACTACATTTATAAGGTTTCTCTCCATTATGAATTCGCTGATGAATACTAAGACTGGATTTTCGGGTAAACCATTTGTCACACTTACTACACTTATAAGGTTTCTCTCCTGTATGAATTCTCTGATGCTGTCTTAGATGGCTTTTTTGAGTAAAGCATTTGTCACAGTCACTACATTTTTGAGGTTTCTTTCCTGAATAAATGCTCTGCTGACTTTGAAGATTGTCTCTCTGGGTAAAGCATTTGTCAAGTTCACTACATTTGTAAGAATTCCCTCCACTATTGTTTTGTCTAGAGAGAAAAACCTTAGCAAATTCTGTATTTCTATTGGGTTCATTCTTTCCTATGTGGATTCCTTGATTGAAACTAATGACTGAACACACATTTAAACCATTTGCACATTCTTTATACTTGAAAACTTCTTCAGTGTTCTCAGTTTTAGGTATTTTTAGGTTTGAGAATTGAGGAGATGCATCTCTAGGGTTAGTTTTATGAGATGTACTTTGGGTAGATTCATGAATCATATCGCCAAGGTCATTGCATTTAGAAGACTTTTCTTGGATATTCACAGGCTCATGAACAAGATACAGTGTGTCTTGATCCAAGACCTTCCCATACATTCCACATATGCGATGATTTTCTGAATAAAAGTACAATTAGGGATATCAGGCATTAACTACATGATTATGAAGTGATTTAATAACCAGTGTTTGCTGAAGTTTTAGAGTCTCATGGACTTGTGCTCTCAAGAGGTTTTTTTTTTTATCATTACATGGATCCTTAGAAGGACCTCAAACCTGACCTATATCAAATGATAGGAAATGATAATTGTCTTCTAAAACTTATTTTAAATTGTACCTCCTATCCACCTCAAAAATATTAATCCATAATTGTTCCTGCTTAAAGGAAATACTGGGGAAATGAGTGGATCAGAGACTAAAGGACAGTCCATTCAGACACTGCCCCACCTGGGGATCCATTCCACATGCAGACAAGAATCAAAGACAGGATTGCTATACCATTAAGTGCTTACTGACAGGAGCCTGATATTGCAGTCTCCTGTGAGGCTCTGCCAGCATCTGAACAACATAAATGGATGCTTGCAGCCAACAGTTGAACTTACCATGGGTCGCAGATAGGGGAGTTAGGGGAAGGATTAAAGTAGCTGAGTGAATTTGTAACCCCATAAGAAGAACAATAATATTAATCAACCAGATCCCCCTGGACTCCCAAGGACAAAATCATCAAGGATTTTTAGTAAACATGGAGGGACTCATGCCCTGACTAAATATGTAGCACAGGATTGCCATATCTGACATCAATGAGAGTGGGGGTCCTTGGTCCCTTGAAGGCTTGGTGACCCAGCATAGGGGAATCCTAATGCAGTGAGTGGGCATTGTGGAGTGGGTGGGGGAGCACTCTCATAAAAGTAGGGGGAGAAAGCAGGAGGGAAGTGGTTTACAGAGAAGAAACATGGAAGGAAGAAAACATTAGAAATGTAAATAATGTAACAAATAAGAAAAAGAAGATTGTACTTTGCAGAAGCTAGGACAAATAATTGATTGATCTGTAATGAAATTTGAAAAAGTAGATCTCTAAACAATGTATCACTAATATTATGGTTACAATTTGATTCAGAGTGACAGTGTGTAGCTATGGTCAGTTATATGTTTATGATGCAATTGACATTGACATGAAAACCAGTAAAGAGTTTTTATTTTAGCATCCTAAGTGAAAAAATAAATAATCATGTCCCAAAACTAAACCAATTGTCAAAAGGTAAATAAAAAATTTTTCTATAACAACAGCTCTATATACACTTGAAACCTTTTGTAGTTTTTATAATCATAAATGAGGAAACTATTTAAAGAATTTCTAAGATTAAAATAATCAAACTATTTTATGTATAGAAATATAATTCCTTGTTCTGAATATTTAATTTTTTTGAACTTTAAAGACTTGAATCAAGCTAGATTAGTGGTAAGGAGAGAGCTCAGAGAATATTGCACTGATTACTCTTCCAAAGAAAGCAGAGTAATGTAAAAAAAAAAAAAAAACACAATGAAACATTATGATTTTAACCAGAAAAATCATGATTTTCCCTCTTTTGGGGGTCTGTAGACACTTCAGAGAGTTTGCATGAACACAAAATGGGAACATTCAGTGAAAGAATCAGGATGTCAAGAAGAAGTGAATTCTTACCCACAAACAATAGATTGTTGTAATTCTCCAACATCACATCCATGTACAATGCCCTCTGAGCAAAATCGAGACATTCCCATTCCTCCAGTGAGAAGTCCACAGCCACATCCTTAAAGGTTAACGGACCCTGGAATAGAAAACTAGTTATTTGTTACTGGACCAAAATCTTTCCTTTGTTAAAAAAGAATTAATTAAGATATACTTTGTGATACAAATGATTGAAGAAAATATTGAAGCATGAATGTTTTCAAAAAGTTTTATGGAGAAGCATCTGAAGTTATGAACTGCTGCTCTTCCACAGACAATCTATACAATGACTTACTAGAATGCTCACATTTAGAAAGTCTCTCACATTCATAAGATTTCTTTGTTTACTAAGACCTTAGCAGTAAATGAAAGATTGGTCACCATTACTACATTTGAAAATTTTGTGTACAATTTGATTTGTAAAATATCTTTTACATAAAATATCTTTTACATTTTTGCATGATATTGAAAGGTATAGAGAATTTATAAAAGACATACAAGTTTTTATGACCCCTTGACCTGAGCCCAAAATGTAGGCCAGCTGGTTGGAGCTCTAGATTCTAAGAACTGGCTAACCATAAAGTAGATAATTAAGCAAGATTAAATTCCCGAAAAAAAGCATGTATAGGATGTTCCCCACATGACTGACTCAATAATATGCTGAGACTTTCCACTATTTTTATGATGTTCTTCCTTGGTTTCCACCTCACCCTGCTGGTTTGTGGTTTTTTCCTTTAAATACCCTTCTCCCCCTGGCCTCTGGGTCGACATTCCTCTGCACCTGCGTGGGTTACAAGTCTTGGCCTCAGTTGACTGATCCTGAAATAAAGCCTCTTGCTGTTTGCATCAAGTTCAGTGTCTTGTGAGTTACTGGGTGGCCATCACATCCTGAGACTTGAGTGAGGGTCTCCCCTTTTGGGGGTCTTTCAATATAATTATTTCAAACACAGTAATCATTCACAAAATATAACATATACATTTGAAGTCTAGATGCAACAACATAAGTTTATGAAATATGGGTTGATATCAAATAAAATCCCAGTGCTACATCATAAATTGTCAAACTATGATTTCAAGAGACATGCTTTCAAATTTTACAATGCATAGCTTGCTGAAATATGGACACTTGCTTATTCCTGTGTACAGCTGCATCTCACTTGTCTGTATTACAACAGATCAATTTAACAATCTGCGGACTAAGTAGAATGTTACATCCTTTCTAGATCAAACTGGTAGAATATGAAATGCAGAATTAATGAATGAACTAAATGTCAGAGTTTTTTCTTAAACAGAATAAACTGTGGCCATCAAGGCATATATTCAACATTCCATATGATGCAGAAAATCAAATGCTTTGTGAATTTATTTTATGAGAATATATTCAAAACTATAAAGTAGAAAAACCAGTATTTTAGAACATTAAAATATTTAATATTTTATATAAGTTGGCGTAATCAATATATATAATAACAATTTTATAAATTCCATATGGTTTTTCATTAAAGAGTGACTAGATATGTATGTCTGAACAAGTGGCATAAGTGACAATGCATTCCAATGAAGTAGAATCATTTTCTTTAATCAAATTTTGTTTTCAAATTGAAGGAGAATTATACTAATTCTTCATGAGTATTTAATAATTATTCTTCATAATAGTAACTATGTAAAATTTCAACCTTCTAATTTTAACCTTATTTAATTTTCTTCAGTATTTGACCACTTATGTATCAGAATTATAGCTTGCATAGAAGTATGATCTATAATTCTTCCTTTGTTTATAAAAACTATAATATACTGGTTTTCTACTGTCTCTATTACAAATGAGCCTCAAAAATGTAAACCTGGGCATGAAAAAATGACTAAGAGGTAAAGGTACTTGCTGCTTTTCCATAGAAACGTAATTTCATTCTTTCTAAACATATTGACTACTATGTCTGACATCAGTCAGCAGGAATTGGTGCTGCACTCAGGGTTTTAGGAGCATAATGTAGCATTAAGTGTACATAAAATATTCAGATGAACATTTATATACTTAAAATTGTATTGTAATGAAAAATAGTGTCATTGCTACAACCCTTCAGTTATGTAATGAATACTTTCGATATAGAAGAATAACATAGGTTCTATCAAGTCTTCTTCTTCTAAAGAAACAAACACAAAAATTTAGGAAACATATTAATTTATGTTTGAAAATTGAGGGTTTATACATAGCACTAAGGCAATGCCCTGTAGAAAATGTCTCACTAATGTATTTCATTTGGTGAAATGAGAAGGTGAAGACCACAGGACATACACCACTTCTAAAGATTGAAATCAAAAAGAAAGAAATACAGATATTTCTATACTGAAAATTTACCACAGGGGCAGTATCTGTCATGAAACAGATTCCAGGTTTCAACACTTCAATAATTACTGTGTGACATAAAATGTCAAAAAGAGTTGTCAGAATACTGAAATCTGCATCAGACCTCAATCACATCATTGGCAAAAGAAGGACAATTCCCATCCATCATCTGTGCCTCTATAGAGCTAATACATGTACTATTAGGATTCAACACATTGGGTCCCTTACAATTTTACACTTCTACAAATTCTACTCTTCCGCATATTGCTTAGTGATGCGAATTTCAACATATTTCCATATCCACATTCACAAGCTTGTGTCTGGAAATCTGACCATCCATGAAATACAATTGATGTGACACAAGAGACCTTACTTCCACAGTAATATAAAAGGACAAAACATTAACTAATATTGAAAACACCCATCAATATATTCTTGAGAATCATTTTAAATAGATGCTGTTGGAGACCACCTGGTCTGCAGTCCATGGGCATTTTATGTCCTCACAGTATAAAATCCAATAAAAATATGAAGATGTTATACACATGAAAAAACAAAACATTAAATTTTCATTATCACAGAGGAAAATGAAGATCATAGAAAAGAAGCCCTTAGATAACATTTCACATATAATTAATCTTTTGAATGGATTGAATAAAAAACAGGATTTTTAAAAAATGTGGACAGGACACTTACCTGCGGAGTGTTTACCAAAGAAGCACTCATTCTTTTTGTTGTTCTTCTCCTAGGTGCTGTGTGAGGAACAAAGATTAGAATTCTTGAAATTTCACATCAAGGATTAAACAATTCAAAGATGAAAGAAATAGGACTCTATTATAAACAGTGCTAAACCACATTTAAAAAATTAGTAAAAGCAAAATGATACCAGGTATCTTGTCAACATTTCTAAGGTTGTGACAGCTTGTGATCATTTGTGTCCTGATATGAGTATAACCTGAGGACTATTTCTAACCTCAGAAATTACCAGGCACAAACATAGAACACATGTTATCCTGCTGTAGAACACTAATACTCAGGGTAATTATTGAAAACTCACCTTTCTGGAACTAGAGTCAAAGACAAACAGCTAGTTCGTGCCTAACCTGATTTCTAGAATTGAATGGAATTTCATTATTAATCACACTAGAATAAAATATCTGAGTCTTTGATGAAAGTCTAGATCATTCTATGTGGAAGATAAAGTATATGTCTTTTCCATTTGCGTCCTGTTGTCTTGGAACACAAAGGTTCTATCTCATACATATGTTCTAGTTCTACATGAAAGTAAGAATGATTGGCATGGGTCTCCTGGCATAAATACCCACACATGCACATACATACAAGTACATACATGTGTTTACACATAAATAAAAACATAAGAACTCATTCTGACTGTTGAGATATTATTACTATGAAAAGTGCTCATGACCATGGTATCAGCAAATATGCAGTACTTTTTAAGTATTTCATTCATCTTAAATTTCTCTCATGTCAAATATTTTTCTTGGTATTTAACAGGTACATAGTTTCTTTCTACAACCCTGCATCACAAGTTTAGATTGACACTTAGAAAGAGCAGATGGATGGACTGCTGTGGAAAATCATATAAAATTATTGAGAATTGATGAGGAAAATGATAATTTCCTAGAAACAATTCAGCAAGTCCACTTTCAATGTCATGACATTAAGCCAAACAATAAGGAAGTGCTGACTCCAAGGCACTCAGTGTTTCTTCAAACATTGTAGAGGACTAAAGAGATGCACCACTAAATTTTCAAATGTACAAAGAGAAAAGTAACAGTCCATATGCACCAGCATACATTGAAAGAAGCTTCTCTCTAATGGATGGAGAAAGTGAACTCAACTTGATTTCATGCCAGAGATGCAAGACTATTTCAAGAGTCACAAGCCAGACAAGACAAGGCTCAAAATTTGATCAGTGAGAGAAGGCTCACAACCATGTCAATAGACTTATAAAATGCCTGAGACAAAATATCACAGAGGATCACTAGAAAAGCTCTGTATATTGTGAGAACAGAAGGAACATCCCTTACTCTAATGAAGATAATAGCCAAGATCTTAAACCTATCATTACAAAAATTAAAGGCAGCTGTTTTTAGAAGAGAGACAAGGATGTGCAAAGCATTCAAACTAACTCATCACAGTGCAGCAGTACTTACATAGAGCTCTGATGGTAATGTCTACATAAGAATCAGTTAGAGCAGTATTCCAGTGAGTACAATGTGTCTGATATACAGCCAGGAAAATAGTAACGCTGTGACCTTCAGGACAGCACTTAAGGCTGTGGGACGGAACTCTTAAAACATGAGGTGAAAAATATATAAATTAGTATAAGAACTATTCTTTAGAGGATTTCTCAACAATGCAAAACATAAAGGTACAATATGAATTATATGAGTGGCTCCATGGACCTGGAAGAACAGAAGCAGCTGCACTACTGAGACAGTAAAGGGAAAAAAACGTTAAATAAAAACAAGGTTCATGGTGCAAGTAATAAAGGATCACCAGGAAGTGAGGAAGTGATGATCTCAGGACAAAATCCCACTCAGTTAAGCTTTCTGTTTCTGTTTAAAAGAAAAGGGAGGTTTCTGAGTACGAGAACAGCCTGGGAAAAATAAGTTCTACGTGAGGAAAAGGTTACATCCAGGTATAGTGGGAAAGGACTTTAACCCCAGCATTCAGTAGACAGAGCCATACACACCTATGAGTTCAATATCTATGGACAGAGAAATTTCCTATAGCCAAACTTAGTGAAGGACTTGAAAAACAGGTACCTAATATATCACTTAAACATAGCCTCTATGACCTGGGCAGTGGTGGCACACGCCTTTAATCCCAGCACTTGGGAGGTAGAGACAGGCAGATTTCTGAGATCCAGGCCAGCCTGCTCTACAGAGTGAGTTCCAGGATAGCCAGGACTACACAGAAAAAGGCTGCTTTCAGTCTTTGTAAAAGAAACAGTTTTCAATGGGCAACAGTTATTTCAGAGACACAAGACTAATGAAATATTGAGATAAACACACTGGTGACTCTACTGTCTATAATGGAAAATCCATATCACCACACTTACTATTATTCTCAGTGTAAAATTCCAGAAACATTATTGAAATAATATCAGGCAAGACCAAGTTCATGTTCTATTTTGACTGACAGGGGAGAACCACCCCACCCCTTGTCTAATCCCTGTAACACACCTAGATCCTTTGTGACAGTCTCCTTGGCCTGGCCTTACCATCCAGGGCTCTCACCATTGATTTAAGGGTGAGCAGATATGGCTGAAAAGAGGGAGACCTGATTATGGGAAAACATTTGTCACAAAATACCTAAAACTTTTCAAGAATCAAAAATAAAAGATGACTACATGTGACAAAGGACATACATGAGTGAAACAGAAGATTGAATAGAAGAGGTCTCTTTTTCTCTGAGAATTTCAGTTTAATCTATAAGATATGAGACTCCTTCACACAGTTCACACACAGAGTCCTTTTCCTAGGAACCCTAAAGGGGAACAAAGAAAGACTGCAAGACAACTATTTAGACAAACATAATAAAGATAGCTGAAATCCAACAACAGCTGTCTGCAGCAAGGGCTGGCCAGGACCTAGTCAGGTATCAAAGAAACTCAGGACAAGTGGATGACTGGGTGCCTATTAACATGTCAATCTGGACATTGTTGCCTAGATACTTTTTTTACTCCTAGTTCCTCTCTTAGCCAGCCCCTCTACCTTCCCTTCTCTTCATCCATCCCCATCCCCCTCCTTCCACAGGCTGGTTATGTTTTGACCCAGCTAGATACCTCTGATTGATTTCTCCCTCAAACTGTAAAGTCCAAAATTAATCCATAAGCACCACCTGCCCCCAAAACAGGTACCTTCCTGAAAGTACTGCTGCCAGTTGCAAGTCTTAGGAAAACATGAACATTCATTATAAACTAAAATGCCTTATCTGATTGTCTTTAGAAACCCTTGTAGCATGTGTCCAAAGTCCATCTCTTGATCAAGATGTAATATTGAATAAAGCTTGCCCACATGGTGGAAGTAGTCTTTCTCTGGTGACATTCCCGGTTTACAGAAGCCACAATATTTCGTCTCCTCAGCCAGACATTTCAGAAGTCCTGACTTCACTTTTCATTGAGCCCTAAGGTGTTACACTAACAACTAATCCTAAGAAGACACTGTAAAGCCCAAACAAAAGGACCTCAGGATCCATAAAGAACTGCAGATGCACCCCAAATCACTCACGAGACACAGGGCTTGATGTAATAGCAAGAAGCTCTCTACAGAAGCATACAAATTCATTCTCATGGGAAAAGGCTAGTCTCTTAAAATGACAAATGGAGCAAAAGAGAAGAATGCATGGGTGAGCCAGTTAGTGGTGGCGCACACCTGTGATCCCAGTACTTGGGAGGCAGAGGCAGGTGGATTTCTGAGTTCAAAAACAGCCTGGTCTACAGAGTGAATTCCAGAACAGTCAGGGCTACACAGAGAAACCTTGTCTCGAAAAACAAAACAAACAAACAAAAAAATGCATGGGTGAATCTGAATTTGGGGAAAGTTATTACTAATCCAGCAAAGAAAATCTCCATGTACAAACCACAGATACTGCAAATGATCTACAAGATTATTTCAGAAGAATATCCTAGGGAAAATAAAATTGATTAAACATAAAGATGAACCCCAGTCAATAGTGTTATAACCAGATTATGAAAACCCTATAATTTTCAAGAATCATTTCTGATGCAATGCACATGACTGGTTTATTCCAGCTTAGGATGGAAAGGTTACTTGAGTGACCACAAGGTTTAGGGAAAGGAATTTTTTAAATGGAAAAAAAAAAAACACAAGTGGGAGTGTCTAATTTTTGCCATTGTATGTTTGGGTAATAGGTTTATGGCAAGTTGACTTTTGAAGTGAATGGTCTGCTTTAGGCTCCAAGGCCACAATGGCTCTGGCCTGACATCTTGAGAACATCTGCCCATTCATTAAGAGCATCTACTGAAGAGTAGCCATTACCCACCTCTGGGTTCACAAGGCAGTTTTGCAAGAGTTGCTAGGGAATGCTACCTCCTGAGGAAAAATATGCAGGAAAGGAAGGGTTGCTAGGGAACACCACCTCTTGAGGGAAAACTCAGGAAAGAATGTAGTTGGGCCTGTAACTCTTGGCAGCTACAGTTGGCCAGAAATATCCTCTCAACTCGAGACCTGATTTTTGGTATAAACTTAGGTCTCCAAGGCTGGCTTAGGTTTCTCATTTCTTAATAGAATCTCAAACTTCCCGACAATTGTAAGATATTAAGAACATTTTATTAAGAATGTTGGTTCTAACCGCTTTTCTATTTTTTCCCCTCTTTTATTGGATATAATATTTACATTTCAAATTTTATCCCCTTACCATATTTCCCCTACCACCCAGGAACCCCTTATCCCATCCCCCTTCTTCCTGCCTCTATGAAGGTGTTTACCCACCTACCCCCAGCCCCCCTGCCCACCCTCACATCCCCCCCCCCTCAGTGCTCAGCCTTCAGGGTACCTGTGATCTTGTCTCCCACCTATGCCCAACACAGCCATCCTCCCCTACCTATACAGCTGGAGTCATGTGTCTCTCCATATGTGCTTCTAGGCTGGTGGTTTAGACCCTGGGGAGCTCTGGCTGGTTGGTATTGTTGCTCTCCTCATGGGGCCACCAGCCCTTAAGGTTCCTTCAATTTACTCTCTAACTCCTCCATTGGGAACCTTTGATCAGATTAATGGATAGCTGTGGGTATCTGTCTCTGGGTATGTCCGACTCTGGGGGACCTCTAAGGAGACAGCTTTATCTGGCTGCTGTCAGCTTTCCCATCCTGACATCCCTATCAGCATCTATTTTTGGTGACTGCACATGGAATGAATGCCCAGATGGAATGGTCTCCCTACAACCCCCCCTAATTTTATTTAGAAATAGCTGAGTGGAGTTAACAGGCAACAGTCCAGATTACCTTACATGAATAGCTGGTTTTCAAAACATCAGAAATCCTTAGAATTGACATGACAAACATTTCAGTATTAATGTTCATTTTCATTAGAGACATGTCTGCTCCAGACAGCTTCCTATATTGAATTCTAAGAAGAAATTGAGCATCCTTGGAGTTACTCCAGTTGTGGTGAGACAGCCACTAGGCAAGAATTGCCACTTTCCTTCTACAGACAAATTACTGTCCAGAAAAGGACACACTTGCAGAATAGTCGACTGATTATATCTGCCTAGACAGAGTAATCAGCCCTTAATAATTCTGCAGCACTAAGGTCTATCGGATGATCCTGGGCCAGAAGGCAGAAGAACAGGTGCTCCAACGTTTTGAAGTAGAGCGAATGTCCAGGTGTGCAGAGGTCTCTATAAATTGGCTAAGTTTTAGAAGCTATGCTTTGTGCTTCCCACAATTATAGTTAACTCAGTCATTCTGGATTTCTGATGGGGTTGAAAACATATAGCTATTGACCTTAAGAGAAAAGATTTGAGTGGATGGTCGTCAGCTGAGATTCATCCTAAAGCCAGGTTCAGAACTAAATGTTTTAGTTAGAATAGATGACAGAGGAGCTGGTTAGTCAACAAAAGGATGGACTGGGTATTAGGACTATCCTGTACCTCACTGGTACAAATTGGTATAATTATGTTCTAATTGTATTTTGAGAGAAAAGTTTCATTTTAACAGGAAGGGTGAAGTGTAGGAGGAGCTAAGGTAGGAGGAGTACTGAGAGGAAGAAAAGGAGTAAGAAGAGGAGAAGAAGAAGGAGAGGAGAAGCTAGGTGAAGAAAGAGAGAAAGAGGGGGGAGACAGGGAGGCAGAGGTTCAAGTATCTCCACCAGTCAAAGATAGTTGTTATATCTAAGTCGGTCAGTGGGTTACACCTCTGATTGAACAATTCCAAACTTATAAAGCCTATGATTAACATTATTTTTAAAAAATGTATAAATGAAAAAAGGAAAAAGGGGCATGGCATAGGAGTTTCCTAAGGGGAGGGGGATGGGGAAAGGGGATGCCATCTGAAGTGTAAATAAAATATCTAATAAAAAAAAAGGAAAAAAAAGAACATAATAGTGATTGTAGCTGCAGAAAATGCACCCCTGAAGCTCACCCAGGTTCCAGGACAAACTGCTGACTGGTAACTCCCAGAATGCCCACACAGCAACAGTAGCTTAAGGAAGTTTTCTGGTATGTCAAATGCTTGGATCTAGTCTCCCACCATGATGTCCTGACCATGAGAACAGCCAACCTACACAGAGAATACTGAAACCTTGGGATATTTTGTCACTATGGATTGATTCCTTGGAGTAACTCCTGGATCCACCCAATATTCAGAAGCTTCTTGTTACATGTTTTTAGTAAACCCACCTACTTCAGACTCTTAATTACTTTGCTTCCCAGTATATTTCTGCTGTTTCTGTTTGTTTGTTTGTTTGTTTGTTTTTCCTTGTCTTAGTGCTTCACTGCTTGTTTACATTGTCTTCTTAAACTCATCTCATCATGCAGGTGTGCCCGCCCTCCCCATCAGGAACCACTCCTCCTACTCTGTTGCAGGCTGACTTCACACAACTGCAGCTGTCAGGATGCCCAGGACCTACTCTGCACAGCTTCCCACAAGCTTGATGCCAGTCTAGACCTGAACTGGATGTAGTAGGACACTGCACACTGAACCCTTCAGATACATGAGATCCTGCCTAACTTCTCACATTGTGAGTTTACCCCCTAGTATGAAGATGCACAAAAGAAGGCAATTACCTCAGAATTCTGATGCGCAGAAAAGATTCCCAAGACAGAGTAAAACTAAGATAAAATGCCTTGGCTTCAACATTGTACAATATATTTAACATTGTAAGGGGGGAAATATACATGATATACAAGATACAGAACTGAAAATCAAAGTCATGATCAAAGAGATCAAACTTATAAATCATGTCAATTAACTAAAAGAGGAGAGGAAGAAAATGATGCTGATTCGTGCACAATTAAATAATAGCAAATTTCTGAAAAAAAGTGCGACAATGTGAGATAATGAAAACTGATTCAATAATTGCTTAGAAACTCACAAAATAAATAAATAAATATTCTAAAGAGAAAATGCAGTAAGAAAAAGAATAATGACTCAGAGAGAACCTCTGGGAGACAGCATATCAGACTTGAAGAAAAGGTAGAAGAGCTGAAAGATTCAGTCAAAAAATTGATGAATTAAAATAATGTTAAGGCATCCTTCCGGTCTGGGCCAGAGCACTGAGCAGATCTTGGGTGGCAGCTCTGCCCCCAAACTCCAAGAACCCAGAGGAAGCAGGGATCCCAGGTGCTCTAACTCAGGCAGTATCTTAGGTAAGCAGACAGCAGGGCCTGCCGGAAACAGGGAGTAACTGGGATCCACAAGGACCAGGGAAGTCACTCTGGGACCGGAACACTGGTTCCTTCTGGTCTGGGCCAGAGCACTGAGCAGATCTTGGGTGGCAGCTCTGTCCCCAACCTCCAAGAACCCAGAGGAAGCAGGGATCCCAGGCACTCTAACTTGGACAGTGTCTTAGAAACTAGTTCTCAGATCTGAGGCCTGGATCAGACCTCTGCCAGGTCTGCTGTTGTGTGGACCCCGGATTCCAAATGAGACATACTGGAAGGTCCACTCAACCCAGAGCCACAGAGGAACAACTGAACTCAGAGCATCAGACAACATATCCTGAGATATTCTAGAGGAGACATTGCACCCAGAACAGCAGACACCTAGCTGGACTACTACCTTGGAGGCACCATATCCTGAGGCATCCTAGAGGTACCACTATAATCAGTGCAGCTGGAAAAGATCACAGAGACATCTGGACCCCTAGAAGATTAGACACAAGCTAGATAACTGGAAAGACGGGCTTCAGTCAGAGACAGCAAGTACAGGCAGCACTAGAGTTAACCAGATGGCAAAAGGCAAGAGCAAGAAACTGAAGGAGGGGCCATCAGGAGACCTTTCCACCTGGGTATTCACCCCATGTACAGCCACCTAAGCTAAACACTGTTGTGGATGGTTGGAAGTGCATAATGTGAGGAACATGATATAGCTGTCTCCTTAGAGGTCTGCCAAAGATTAACACACTCAGAGGACAATGCTCACAGTTAACCATTGATATGATCAGGGGTTTCCCAATGGAGAACTTAGTGAGAGGACTGAAGGAGCAGAAAGGGTTAGTGACCCCAGGTGGAAAGCAACAATACCAAACAACCAGAGCCCCCCAGGGTCTAAACCACCAGCCTGGGAACACATAGGGAGGGACCTAAGACTCCAGAGGTATATGTAGGGGAGGATGGCCTTGTCAGACATAGGTGGGAGAGGAGTTTCTTGGTCCCATAAAAAATGAACACACAGTGGGGAGGGGGAATGTGAGGGCGGGGAGGGGATAGTGAGGGGGGTAGGTGGGGTCACTGCCTCATAGAAGCATGAGGAGGGGGATGGGATAGGAGGTTTTCTGGGTGGTGGGAGGAAGTAGGGTAAGGGGATAAAATCTGAAACGTAAATACTACAACCAATTTTAACAAGCGAAAAAAAAGTCGTCAAAACCAACATCTTTAAAAAAAAAGTCAGCCCCCTGGGGGTGGGAATTTTTTTTTTCTTGATACTAAAACTTGTTCTGTGAGTTATATATTGCAGAATACACAGCCTTGGTGTGTCTACTCATCAAGCATACTGAGCAGACCTGCCCAAACCTCCGATGTTCTGGAATTCCATCTGGATTCAGTGAAGACACAGCATCAGAGGCTTATCAACTTACTCTTCCCCCCACCCCTCTTCTAAAATCTCAATGCCCTTAATCAGCTTGAAGAAGTTAAAGAAGAGTCAGCATCCCTATTCCCTGAGCTTGGGGACTAATGTGGTTAATAATGGTCTGTCTTTCTAGGGAAAAGTAGTGGTTTTGTTGGAACAGGGGGGATTAGCTAGGACTTATTGCATAGCCATAACTTATTGGTAGAAATCTGTATAATTATTATCAAGGTGAAGTTATAATTTCTTTAATGGTACAAAATTTACTTTGATTTCAAATTTAAGGTTTTCATTGGTATGAGCCTCTTATTAATATAAAAATGAGATGAATATTGATACTCTCATGGGCATTGTGCCTGTATAACACATTTAGGAATACAAGGCCTAGACCCAGCCCTTTTTTAAGTTTTTTAACTGATTTGGGACGGTTAACCTATGGGTTAAGGGACTATAGCAAATTCATGGCTTTGAGTTTATTGTTAGGGTGTTTTCCATATTTTATTTAGAAATAGCTGAGAGGAGTGAACAAACAACAGTCCAGGTTACCTTACATGGATAGTTGGTTTTCAAAACATCAGAAGTCCATAGAACTGACGCTACAAATATTTATATATTAATGTTCATTTTGATTAGAGACCTGTCTGCTCCTGACAGCTTCCTGTCATGGATTCTAAGAAGAAATTGAGCATCCTTGGAGGTACTCCAGTTGTGTGGTGACAGCCACTAGGCAGGAATTGCCTCTCTCCATCTACAGACAAATTACTGTCCAGAAAAGCACACACTTGCAGAATAGTTGACTGATTATATCTGCCTAGACAGAGTAATCAGCCCTTAATAATCCTGCATCACTAAGGTCTGTCAGATGATTCTGGGCCAGAAGGCTGAAGATTTGATGTTCCAACGTTCGGTAGTATAGGGGCTTTTCAGGTGTTCAGTGGTCTCTATAAATTGGCTAAGTTTTAGAAGCTATGCTTAGTGCTTCCCATAACTTCAGTTAACTCAGTCATTCTGGATTTCTGATGGGGTTGAAGACCTATAGTCTCATAACCAATCCTGGCTCTTTACTTTGAGAGAAAAGATCTGAGTAGATGGTTTTCAGCTGACATTCATTCTAAAGACAAAAAGCCAGGATCAAAAGTAAGTGTTTTAGTTAGAAGAGATGACATAGGTTCTGGTTAGTCAACAGAATGATGGACTGGGTATTAGGACTATCTTGTACCTCACTGGTACAATTAGGAATAAGTATACTCTAATTGTATTTTGAGAGAAAAGTTCTACTTTAACAGGAAGAGTGATATGTAGGAGGAGCTAAGTGGGAAGGAGTACTGAGAGGAAGAGATGGAACAAGGAGAGAAGATGAAGAAGAGGAGAAGCTAGGTGATGTGAGAGAAAGAGAGAGGGGGCATGGAGGCAGATGTTCACATGTCTCCACCAGTCAAAGATAGTTTTTATATCTAGGTTGGGTATTGGGTTACGATTCTGATTGAGGATTACCAAACTTATAAATCCTTTAATTAACATTTTTTAAAAAATCGTTTAAAAGCAAAAAGGAAAGGGGGGGCATGGGACAGGGGTTTTCTAGGGAGGGGAAATGTGGAAACGGGATGGCATCTTAAATGTAAATAAAATATAAAATAAAAAAATAATAATGTTAAGGCACAATATTATTTACTAGTTGAAGGGGTAGGTAAATAAGAGAAACTCCTGTGAAAAACAGTCCAGGTTTTTCTCATGAAAGAAAGAAAGAAAGAAAGAAAGAAAGAAAGAAAGAAAGAAAGAAAGAAAGAAAGGAAGGAAGGAAGGAAGGAAGGAAGGAAGAAAGAAAGAAAGAAAGAAAGAAAGAAAGAAAGGTAGAAAGAGAAAAAAGAATGAAAGAAAGAGAGAAAGAAAGAAAGGAAGAGAGAAAGAAGTAGAATTGCAAAACATACTGCACTGTTTAGCCATTTGTTCACACATGGTTTCCTGATTGTTCTCTATAATTCTCTATGCACAAACATGAACATCTGCATATGCTGGGGAAAGAAGACTCCAGAATTTCCTAAGTCTCTACACAATCTACCTTAAAAAAACAACTCTTTTCATGACTATGAGGCCCAGGATTCTCAGGAGACTTCTAAGGTTCAAAACCTGTTGTGATGATTGTGACAGGTTAAAAAGGATTCCAGCTGAGCCAGGAGGTGAGAGCTCAGAAACACTTATTGGCATAGATGAGATTGAATGGAGACTAGAGGCTTACAGAACTAGGCCTAGGTTAATAGACAAAGCCTGCCAGACAACAATTAGAATAGGAGAATACAAGTCACTTTTACATACATGTGAAAAATCTAACATTGCTCAGTGTAAAAGCTCTCTAAAATGTAAGAAGAGAAGAAACATATCTCACAATACTAAGGCAAAGACACACAAAAATTAAGGAAAAAGTTCAGAAAGGAGTAACAAAAATTATTCCCCTCTAATCAGGACTAATACAATACAGTGCATCACTAAGAATACCACAGTTCAAGGACAGGAAAACATTTAGACTGGAACAAATATGTGATTCAAAAAGCAAGTGGACATCCTTTAGAAAAACAACTCAGGTCAGAAATTTACTATGTCAACACATATCTGGTGATAGCATTCTTAGTGTCAAAAAGTGTTATGCAAACGTGGGAAGAAAACACAGTTATCAATAGCCTAACTTAGATTTGCATCCTGTGTGCTACAATCTCAATCTGCCAAGCAAGGTATGGCCACTGGTATCATAGTGGCAAGTCTACCTGTGGGTAACAGAGGGTTTTCTGGTTCAAGCAGACGCCAGCTCCACAAGAAAAAAAATACATGGATTAAGCTGAGAATATGGCTAAAATCCAAAAAGAAAGGTCACAGGCTCTAGGAGAGAATGGATTATTGACATTTGCTTCATGTGTAAATGGCCATTGTCACACCCATTGCCTGATACTGATTTCAGCTGGGTAAAAGAAACTTAGTTTTCAATGGGCAAGAGCTATTTCAGAGAGTTATGTAGCTGTTGCTTGTGACCTCAAACAATACACTTAGTGTTAGTGGTAAGAAGGCTCAGAATGAAAAACAGAATCTGGGAGTCAGGCAAGTGGCAAAAGCAGACTCATCTATTGTAGGAATTGAGAAAACATTTATATGTGCTTCCCAGCATCTCATTGCCTCTCAAGTAGCTATGGGTAGGGCTGTCTCTTTTGCATTGGCTTGCTCGACTTCCTGATCCAACATCAGGGGATCTCTATCCTTGCTGGTAGATACTCAGTTGGCTCAGGGAAGAAGGTAGAGGCAAGATCTGCTTAGCTAAGTTCCTCCTACATTTCCACAGTTTTGTTTTATTTTAGACAGCCCAGTATGAGAAAGAGTTCTTTGCTCTGACCCCACCTCAGGTGACCTAAGGTATATTTGACTATGCCTATCTTAGTATGTCGACCTGCCAGAAATGTTCTTACCCTTCATTGACTACCAGCCCTGAAAGGACAGTTATTCCAGAGGGCATATCAGGGTATAAGGAGGGAGCCTAAACAGAACCCTGGAGAATTTCTACTGCTAAGCTCTAATCACCTCTCTGGGCAGCCCTCAGTCTAGATGCTCAAGAGCCATCAGTAGCTGAAACATACATTTGCTGATAGAGCAGTGCCAAGAGATGTGCTGTATATAAGACAGTTAAGCAATATAGTTATTATTGTTATTATTGTTATTACTACTACTATTATTATACCTCCAATTATAACATAAGATACTATCCAGGAGGAGTCAAAAAACCTTGGGTTCCAAAGCTTTTCCATGAACCCCGTATCAACAGCAAAAACAGGTACCCTTATCTCATTGAGCTAAGAAATACTTTCTCTGAATAGGACCAAATAATTTAAAATTTTGTTGTCTCAGGTTCCCTTAGTATAATGGGAGAGTTGTTCACCACCCTGGGAAGTATTTTGTACTTGATAGGGTGTAAGGCAAACGACATGAATACAGGGATCATACGCAAGTAGAGACTTGTCTCTAGCAAGTACCACCTCCTCAGCCAAAATGTCTGAGGGAGAGCAGGCTTCATCCCAGTCTTCCTTTCCCTGGCTTGTCTAATGTCCCATATTGGCATTCAACCTGGTGTTGTGGATTCCTGTGGAAAAACACAAGCATATCCTTGCCCCTGTGTCAGCAAGGGAACAGGTGACTGCCATTATGGTGTTAGGGGATCTCTCCAGTGTACCAATGGAAAAGGGGCATTGCTGGGTAGGAAAGCCCAATGTTTATATGCTGGGCTTAATCCATGATCATCAAAGCTGAGGAAGTTTAGGGGAAGCCATGTCTCTACCAGGGTCAGGTGAAGGTCACATTTGGAATTCAGGGAAGGAAGCTCTTTGTGGGCAGCCATCCTTAGAATTGTGGGTGATCTTCATTTTAAGCCTCAGGTCTGGCAGTGTGGGCCTAGGGAGTCACCTGCAAGGCAGGGAAGGGATTGTAGGAGCCCAACCACAGGAGGCTGCCAATGGGAGGGAGGTTTGTAAGTGTGGGAGAGGTAGGGCAGTAGTGTCCCTGGGACAAAGTTCATGCCATGGGTACTGAGGAGCCTCGAGGCTTGCAGTTAGCACTAGGAATTCAGACAGCTATGATAGACTCCTCCTCATCACTATCAGAGGAGTCTGCCAGGCCAAGAGGGCTGGAGGGGAGGCAGTTATGTGCATATTCACAACTGCCTGTTCCTGACAATGACAGGAGCTGGAAGAGATGCTAGAAAAAAAGGATTCAACAATTCACAAATCAAAGGGAACAGGAAGGAAATAGAGATAAAATTTGAGAGCAAACTCTAGAGGGTAATTTACTAAAGCTGGTAAATCAAAATAAGTTTGATGTTTCAATATCAGAACTAAAATATAAAAAGAACATAAAATTATGGAAGCAAGGCCTAGAACAGAAGATATAGGAATTTATAGAGCAGCATGAAAAACAAACTGAAAGAGAAATTTAAGACTTGGCAATATGTCCTAGAGGAAACACTAGAATTGAAGACACAGGAAATTATAGTTCAAAATAAGAGACAAAGAGGAAAGTATAGGTGGGAGACAGGAGCTGGAAAAGATGCAAGCATAAAGGATACAACAGTCCACAGATCAGTCTGAGCAGCAAAGAGAGAATAATGAAGATTGGGAACAAGACTTGGAGAATAAACTTTTAAAATGAATCAATCAAAATAAAATGGACAGCAGGATATCAGAATTACAATATAAAGAAAAAATTTAAATATGAAGGCAAAACCTTTAACAGAGAATAAAGGAAATGAAGAATGAGGAGTAGCAACAAGAGGAGAAATATGAAGCATGGAAACAGACCATAAAGAAAAAACTTTAAATTCCAATTAAACCAAATATTCAGGTTACAAGGCATTTGAATGGCAACCCATGGATATATTACAACTGACAAAATTTAAGGAAAGTGTCACTAATTTTGAAATGCATTTGCCATTTGTTCAACAAATCCTGACTTCTTTGGCTATTAAAAATAGTATAATCCCCCAAGACGGGAAGGATATGGCAAAAGCAATACTAGAACCTGCATCACATTTACAATGTTTCTCATGATAGAAGAGACAAAGGAGATATCACAAGGAAATAGATCCTGGTGTAGAGAGGCTTCCAAAGACCAGCTGCTTGGTGAGGGTTGCTTTGCTGATATAGAGGTGCAGGCTGTATATGATGAGGAAACTTTGGCATTGTGTCTATTAGCAGGCTTAAATGCCTGGGGAAAACTTGTAGAATCAGGAAAGACTTGAACCATTTCCTCAAGTAATGCAAGGTCCAAAGGAAACTTTCCCTGACTTTTTGCAAAGGTTGATCTCAGCTGTGGAAAGGATTGTATCAGATCCAGCAGCAACAAAGGCAATAATTGTGTCTCTAACCTTTAAAAAGGTGAATGCTGTATGAAAGTAAGTAATTAGACCACTGAGGGCAAGATCAGCATTAACAGATGAGTAGATCAGACCTACAACTGATGTTAAACCTCATTCACATGATATGGTGTTAATAGTAGAAGCTGCAAGTAGAGACTGATAGATGACCCAAAATTTCAAATGTTTTAACTGTGTAGCTTAGGGTTAATATTGGTATTAACTATGGGAAAAACCAAATTAATTCCAGGGGGAGCTATGCATAATGGGAAATGTGTTTGGCAAAAGCTAACATTTGGCTAGAGCAACCACAGACAACTGGGGCAACACCTCACCAAAAAACACCCAGGAGGAATTGCTACAGGTCCCAAAGCCAGGCAGGGAGAGTTCTCTTCCTCGGGAAAACTAAACATCACTGCTCTAAAAACAGATATTGTGAGAAAAGATAACAAGACTTAGGCAAATTCTATAGACAATTCAAAAAAAAACTAAAAGGGGGCCAAAACTGACTATTTTGACTAGTTTAACATCAGTTGTATGTCTGATATATAGAAGATCAAAGGCCAACACAAAGAACGCCTGTAAACAATATTGAGATTGAAAAAATGGTTAGCACTGGAACAGATGTCACCATTATCTCTCCAAAATCTTGGCCTGCAAGTTGGCTACTTCAAGAAGTAGACATCCACTTGCAAGGAGTTTGAATTTTATCCCAAATAAAGCAAAGAACCAAATGGATTAAATGTGGAGAACCGGAAGGTCAGGTAGGAAAGTAGAGGCCATACATGGCTGATATAGCAATTGATTTATAGGGAAGGGATCTGTTACAGCAGTGGAAAGCACAAATTAATACCTCTCAGTTTCAGAGTCTGGCCACGAAACTGGTCAGGCTCCTAATAAAAAAAGTTAGATTGTTAAGGAATGTTATCCAAGGCATTTACAGACTGTCTAGATGGTCCATAAACAAGACACAGCAGATGCTGACAATTTAGCTCTACCTCAAGGAGCCACTGATGACAAGACACCAACAGACTTACCACTAAGGTGGTGGACTGACCAACCCATTTGGATTCATCAATGATCTATGACAAAAGAAAACCTGCAGGCATCAGAACAGCTTCCAGCAGCAGTTGGAGACTCAGCATAGAGGAGTCCACCAGCCCTTACAATTCTTCAGTATTTTTCATTTTTCTCCAGCAGGAATAAAAAAACCTTTTAATATTGTTCCAAACCTTCTCCATGAACACTTTATCAAAAGCAAGAATGGGTACATTCTTGGACTCACTGATCTTGGATATACTTTCTCCAAGTAGAACTGAATAGTTTAAAAATTTGTTGGATCAGGTTCACTCAGTGTAACAGGCCAGCCTGGGAAATATGGTTTACTTGATAGGGTGTAATGCAAATGGCATGACTGCAGGGATCACAGCCAAGTACAGACAGTTATCTAAGAAGTGCCACCTTCTCAGCCAAAAGGTCTGAGGGGAGGAGGCTTCATCCCTTTCTTCCTTTTCTCTGGTTGGTCAGATGGCCCATACTGACATTCATCCTGGTGTTGTGAATTCCTGTGCAAAAAGACAAGCATATTCTCGTCCCTGTGTCAGCAAGGGGGCAGGGGACTGCCATTATTATGTTAGGGGATCTCTCCACTGTACCAAGGGAAAAGGGGTATTTCTGGGGAGGAAAGTTCAATGTTTATAGGCAGGGTTTAATCCCTGATCATTAAAGCTGAGGAAGTTTATGTAAAACAAGGCCACTACCAGCATCAGGTGAGGGTCATATTTGGACTCAGGATAAGGAGGCCCTTTGTGGGCATCATTTTATAGAATTGGGGGTCATCCCATTTTAAGCCTCAGGTCTGGACCTGTGGGACTAGGGAGGCAGCTGTGAGGCAGGGGATTGTCAGAACCCAACCACAAGAGGTTGCAAATGTGAGTGAGGCTTGTAAGTGTGGGAGAGGTAGGGCAGAAGTGTCCCTGCACAAAGTTCTTGACATGGCTACTGGGGAAGGAAGGGACTTAAGGCTATCACCAGGCATTCAGATTCTTTCAAAAAAATGTTTCCTCATCACCATCTGAGGGGTCTGCAAAGGCCTCCAACTGGGCTGGAGGAGAGGCAGATATAGACACATTCACATTTGCCTGTTTCTGACAATGTTTATTGTGAGTGGCAATAACTTCCTCTGGGGAAGATTTTAGACAACTAGTAATGAGGTAATTGTCTTTTCTGAAGCTGTCTACCTCTGTCTTCTTACATAGCCTAGTCCGGGAAGTTTCAAGTCTCTGTACAATCCTAAGCTTAGAATGCTTTCAGCCTCAGAGATCTACTGCTGAATAAGCTGACCTTTGCTAGTTCTTCCTGAATTCTTGCTGGCTGCTCAACTCAGCTTTTCTCTACACACTGACTGAATCAATTCATCGGAGGGGATGGAGGGGGAAAGGGACAGGGAAAGAGACCAAATTCAGATTTTTTTTTTTTTTTTTTTTTTTGGTTATTTTTCGAGACAGGGTTTCTCTATAGCCCTGGCTGTCCTGGAACTCACTCTGTAGATCAGTCTAGCCTCAAATTCATAAATCCACCTGCCTATGCCCTAAAGTAATGGGATTAAAGGCATGTGCCACCACTACCCAGCTAGAAAGCAGATTTAGCCAGTCAGTGTATACACGAATTTTTAACCAGAACCAATTGAGTTGACCAACCAGCAAGCGGGCTCTCTCGTTCTCACTCTCTTTCTCTCTCTTCTATCTCTTTTTCTCTCTCTCCTCTCTCTCTTCTCTCTCTCTCCTCTTATCTCATTTTCATGCCTGACTCTTCTCTTTCTCTGCCCCCTGACCTTGGTCTTTGGGGCCAGTGAGCACAATTGCCCAAGAGCAGCTTCCCAATAAACTGGCACTTAATACATTCTAATCTGGCATGAACTGGCTCATTTGAGCAGCAGAGAACAAATAACTTACGGAATTGCCTAGTGGTTTGTCTCCTCTGTTCTGCTCTTCAGCCATATTTCTGAACCATCCTAGTAAACAAACATGTGTATCCTAGCATCCTGTTTCTAACAGAGAGGGTCAGCGCAGTACTCATCTGTGGGGTGTTTTAGAGCGCATCCTCCCTCATCTAAATTCTATGTGGTGTGACTTACTCTCTCCTAAGCACTGCAATTCCTTTACATCATAAATCCTGCTCTTCTACGCCACAGCTTAACATTGGAGTGCTACCCAACACATGAGACGCCTTTTACAACCTCCACAAAATGAACTCCAAATGGATCTTACAACGAAATCTTAAATGCTAAGGTCAGAAGTTGTAGAAGTTACTAAGAGAAACTAGGGCTCCTCAAGTGTTTCTGCACACTGAACACAAGCCCATACTCCAAATGCTTGGTGCAAAAGGAGCCCCCAGAGTGAAATTATTCAGAGACAATAACAAGACCTGCAGAATGACTAGGACTAAAAGAGACCCCACAGATGTGGCCACACCTGGCCACCACTCACCACTCAGACCCAGAGAAAAGCCACCACACCAACATCAGAGGCTCAGCCACCTGCTCCTCCCCATGTGGGCAGTGGTTCTGTGCTCACCTTGTAGCAGGTTCAGACCTTGCCTGAGGGTCCCTCGGAGCACCCAGGTGCACTTCCCACTCTTCCTCCTGAAATCAAGGTGGAGAGCTTGCATCTGTGATTCTCAAAATTAACCAGGAAGCTTCCTCAGCCCAGGAACCTGTAACCTCCTGGAATGCTGGGAATTGTAGTTCTTTGGAAATAACAAAGGCTCATGGTAAACTCTGGTAGCTTAATTGATCTTTCAGATACAAGCCCCTGTAAGATGTGAATGAGGTTGTTCCAGCTGGCAAATTCCAGGGCATTTTACAGACCAAAATCCATCTCTTGGTTAGTATGTAATACTAAATGAATGCCTGCTTTCAATTTGGTTTACAGTCGTTGAGTGGGTTTTTTCCACCAAAAATCAGGTTTAACCCACTAAGGTCCATAGGGAGATAACTCTACCCCATAATTGCACTTCAGTCCCTGTACTGGAAAGTGAGCTGAGCTGCCAAGGTTGCTAAGTGTCCTGAGAGCCAGATTTTCACCTCAGGCAGCTGAAGTGGGATCCTCACAGAAACAAGCAGTCTCTAGTAGAAGCTAAGATAAGCAGTTAGCCAGAGGGGTTCCAGCACAAACAGGCTGAGATAAGTTAGCAAGGATATCTTGACCTTGGGTTCCAGAAATGGAGTTGAGTAATTTTCTATAGAATTCTTGATCAAAGAGATCCAATTCTAGTTCAAACTGAAATGCCCTCAGCAACAATACAGATGGAGGAGAGGTGGCATTGACTTGCTTGCTCTGTCATAACATGATGTGTGATGGCTTGTAGGTAATGGAAATTGAACCCAGGTCCTCTACAAGGGCATCCAGTGTTCTACATGATTGAGTCATCTCTTCAGCCCTTGGTATAAATTAACATTTCCTCTTACCTGGGCCTCAAGATCAACACTGAGAACAGAGTGGGAAAAAGGACTGTATACACATTCTACCTACTCTGGCAACTGAGGGTGATTGGTTGCACATTATGCAGGTTAGAACATTTGCTAGGGCAAACTTGATAAGATGCTGTGAAAAAAAATAAAATTAAAGGTGCAGAGTAGCCAGGTGGTGGTGGAGCATGCCTTTAATCCCAGCACTTGGGAGGCAGAGGCAGGCGGATTTCTGAGTTCGGGGCCAGCCTGGTCTACAAAGTGAGTTCCAAGACAGCCAGGGCTATACAGAGAAACCCTGTCTGGAAAAACAAAACAAAAAAAAAGAAAAAAAAGAAAAAAAGGTGCAGAGTAGGTGGCAGCTCACACTCGGTTGCTGAGCTGAGGTATGGGAATCTTTATTTCCTGACAAGCCTGTGTGATGTCTTTATAAAAAGAAAAATAGAAAGAGAGCCAGGCAGTGGTGGCACATACCTTTAATTCCAACACTTGGGAGGCAGAGGCAGGTGAATTTCTGAGTTCAAGGCCAGACTGGTCTACAGAGTGAGTTCTAGGACATCCAGAGCTATAAAGAGAAACCCTGTCTCAAAAAACAAAACAAAAAAAAAAAAAAAAAAAAAAAAAACAAAGCAAAGAGAAAGAGAGTATGTTCTATGGGTGTGTGGCATCCCTTCCCCCTGAGGGAGCAGCCACACAACAGTACAGTATAGAATAAAGTTTATTCAGGGCATGGGGAGGGGAGTTAAGAGGGTAGTAGAGGCAGAGAAAGCCACTGAGAGACAGAGAGAGAAAGCAAAAGAGAGAGAGGAAAGCAGGGGAAGGGAGGGTACAGGAGGGTAGGGGAGGGGAGGGTAGGGGAGGGGAGAGGAGGAGGGTGGAGAGGAGGAGAGGAGAGGAGAGGAGAGGAGAGGAGAGGAGAGGAGAGGAGAGGAGAGGAGAGAAGAGAAGAGAAGAGAAGAGAAGAGAAGAGAGGAAGAAAAGAAGAAGAAAAGAAGAGGAGTAGAAGAGTGGCTGGCCATGAGCTCATGGAGAGAGGGGAAAAGGGTGAGGGGACAGATTGGGGAGCAAGAAGGCAAGAGATCAAGAGATCAAGAGTGCAAGAGAGAAAAGAGGGGTAAGCAGCACTTTTAACAGTGGGCAAGGACTACCTGGATATTGCCAGGTAACTATGGGGAGGAGCCTACCTGGCTGTTGCCAGATAACTGTGGGGGTGGAGTTTAAACAGAATGATAACAGCCTAAAATCCACAGGAAGAACATAGGAAGATCTATGTCTAAATATAATGGAAGCCTGGGGTGGGTGTACTTGCTTTCTATCCCAGCGCTACTGAGGTGTGGAGTAAGCAGATCTCCCTTAGTTGAAGACCATCTTAGGATGGCTGCTAGTACTTCCTTAGTACGTTTCTAGAACCTAGAACATCTCTCTCACTGTGCCTGATTTCCCTCACCTCTCAAACTCAAGGAGGAATCCTGTTAAAACATGTTCAACCTTGTCTCTAAATCCTCTCAGACCCTGAGCTCCATCCCTCTGCCCTCAGCCCTCACTGTACTCTAACCATTATCTCATCCTGACTCTTCCTCACACACCAAGCTCCTGACTGTGCAGGGCTTTCACATCTTCACCTACTGGAGTATCCTTTAGAATTGTACCTGAGAGTTCCTAGATCTCTGATCTGGTCACCTTCTCAGACCTCTCTTGGCATGTCTACCCTGTGGCATGCAGCCACTTGGTCTGGCCTCCTGCTTTCCAGCAAGTGTCACTATTCAGTATTGTATCACAGAGTTCCTTGGTGACTCCTCTTGGAACTCTTTAGAATGTGGCATCCTCAAACAGAAAACCTTGTCTAGCCTCCCTCTCTTTGCCCAGGTAATAAAGTAAGCCAGGTCCCTGCAAATTATCTTGACACTGGAAAATGGAAACAAAAGTGTTGATTTGCAGGCCAGCCTGGGCTACATGGAACCCTGTCTCTAAAAAGAAGGAAGCATGGAGTTACAGGTCTTCAATCTCAGAGCTCAAGAGGGGTACCCAGTTCACTAACATAGTTACTATGTCTAAGGTGGGTATCTACATGGGCCCTATTCACTGAACCCTTGGGTACCACATTCATAGCTCTTAGGAATGCTGTTCCCCAGAGCAACAGCAGTCACTGTCTTACCTCACTCCCACACAGGCCATGGAGGCAGAAGGGGACTGGTGGCAAAGACGGATTTGAACCTAGACCTTTATGTTCCTATCATACATCCCATATCCTAGTCAAGATCAGAGTCAAAGGGTATCCTGCTTAAGTCTGTTGGAGAACAAAGTAGCTGCAATCGGGAGAAGAGAAGAGATGAAAGACCCTTTGGTTCCCCTATAAAGTGGGTAGAGAGGGACCATCCTCAGTATGGTGTTCTCAAGGGAGGCTTAGTGCAGTCATATAACTTAGGCATTCAAGGCCAAGTCAACATGGACTGAGTTTAGGGTGACCTAGTGTAAACCAGTGGGTATACAGAGCTGCTGTCCCAGGGAGGAGGATTATGGCTATTCAGGGGGTTTTCCATAGTTGTACACAACAGATGCCTTTAACCTTTGTCTTCCACAGCACTGTCTGCTGGGCTAGAACATCCTGGCAGTGCTGACGTCCTGAAAATGCTGTTTGACAAAGTTCCAGTGCTTGAATGACCTAGACTGACCCTTCACTACCCTTGGAGGGAATTTACTACACACCTTTTGCTTATAGTTATATTTCTCACTGTAAAAGGGCTGTGCCTGAAAGATAGAGCTGAGATGACAAAAAGCTCCTGCAAACAAGAATGAAATTAATGTAAGTTTCCCTGGGGTGGGGAGTGGGGGGGGAACACTTAGGCAGAAAATTGAGCCTTTCTTAGAATATGTTGTTACTTGGACATGGATTTAGATCACTAATGAATGTTATTAGTAAGCATGACAATGATGTTTTGAGAAAAGATATTAGAGAAGAAAAAACTTAGGGAAAGTCTAGAAGCTGAAAAACTAATTAAATCACTAGGTTCCTATGTTTAGCTTCAGAAATAAGAAACTAATGTAAATAGGAAGAGATTTTGATCAGACAGTTACTGACAAGACTTGGTGCCTTCCTGAAGGCAAAAGCCAGCAGTTTGAGGAATCCTGATGTTCTTCTATTCTTTATATGATTGGAATAAAGATAGGAACCACTTTGAAACAAGGATTCATGAGGAAAACATTTTCACTTAGTGAACTGCCTGTCTTCCTGAACAAACTTGTCATAGCAGAACTTTTCTGATATTATAGAAAAACAAACAACAGCCACTTTCTTTAAGAAAGGGGCTGCACGGTGCTTATAGAACTAAAAAAAAAAAAAAGGATGGTGGTCTTATGCCAAATATAAAAGAAATATAATGGAAGGAAAGGAAGGATTCAACAAGGGTCAGAGAGGTTGAACTTTTGTAGAAAGCCAATCTTGATACAACAGGTATCAACAGGTTGTAGGAAATGACTTTTGCTATTTTAATTCTGTGACGAACTGAATCAGAATAAAATTCAATACAGTAATCCTGCCTAGACTTTAGGTAAACTGCAAAGCTTTAAAACAATAATCTTAAGGAAGAAAATACTGAGTGAAAAGAAAGTTGATTTTATCCTAATGTTAATTTTTAGTTCTCATAAAATTGTGGTTTGCTTGCTTTATTCCTCGTTCAATATGTTTATGTAATCGAGGAAAATTTTAGATGTAAATGTATTTTGGAAAGCTGTTTAATCAATGAATAAAGCTTCTGAGGAAAGGATTGTATGTATAAAATCTGTGAGAGACACAGGATATCTGAGTAAGTCAAGCCATGCTGAATGTACTTCCTCTCTGTCCTGTCTCTCATGAAATCAAACTGAAACATGAAACCCTCATCTGATTACTTCCTTGAGCTCACTTTTGCATCCACCTCTTCAAGCCCTGGCCATAGACCGGGCTGGTCCTCAACAACAACCTCCTTCCAAAGACTGAGGAATGTTCTGTCCCCAAGAGTCTGGATCTCTGGTCCTCTGTGTCCTGTGAAGCAGGGTGGTGACATCACCTGTCAGTCACAAGTCCATCCCACCTGGTAGGGTCTAGGGTGTGTCCCAGCCTGGAGTGGGAAAGTGTTCAGGTGGGACAGATCCTATCAAGATGAGAAGCCCAGGCTCTGACAAGGTGTTCCTGCAACTTTGACACTCCTTAACACCTACTCCAGTCTAGCCAGGAAGGAGGCTCTCACTCTAAGATGTAGGAGGAGCTGCAGCTGTTACAGCCCCCACCTATTACCTAGAAACCCCATAATATTTTCCTAGTCATCTGTCCCTTAGTAGTTCCCCAAGACCTAACTATTCTCCTTCCAGGCCTTGCCAGCATAGGACCCACCACTGATCTGGTCATAGCCTCAGGTTGCCCAGCTCTATGCCTCCAACTAGAAGCCCTGTGGACTGACAACCCAAAGGTCTACAGTATTCTGCCAGTGCCATCATTTTCACAGAGGACAAGCACTTGAGAGCTGGAAGTGGCCAAGCTGGAGGTGACTGAGCTGTCTTTCCTCAGTTGGCCCCTCTGTCTCCTGGTGTTTTGAAAGTGGGAATTCCAGAGGAGAGAGCAAGAGCTCTGAGTAGCATGCTAATAAAGCTCAGGGCCCTACACTTCCTGTGTCCATGTAAGCCTCTCTTTGCTGATGGTCTTCTTGAGATCCAGGTATCTTGGCCTCATTTGGTCTGACTTTCCCTAAGGAAGACACTGGCTACCTAGGGGTATACACACATTACTGGGAGTGGGGATTTTTTTTGTACTCTCTACCATATGGTCTCACAAACCCCAGACTGTTCTGGAACTTACAATGTACCCAAGGATGTCTTTGGACTTCTTATTCTTCTGTCTCTCCCTCCTGAGTGTAAAATATGGATACATGCCACTATGCTATGCTCAGGATACTAGCCTTATCAGTAGCTCTCAGATCTAGATAGATGGCTAGCTACCAAACAGATGTGACTTTGGGTCCCCAAAGCAGGCTAGACCAAGGTCAGATGTTTAAGTATCACAGGCTTGGAGAGATCGCTCATTGAATAAGAATCCTAGCTATGTAAGTTTAAGGATCTGAGTTCAAATCTCCATGACCCATGTAAATTCCAGGTGCAGAGCAAGCACTCCTATCCTATGGGAAGGTGAGAGATGGAGACAGAGGAATCCCAAAGGCTGATGAGCAATGTAACCTAGCATACACTTTGGAAGAACAAGAAATCCCCTACATCAAGTTGGAAGTATGGACCTACATCCAATGTGGCCTTCTGACCATCATATGTGTGTCATGGCATGTATGTACCTGTATCAACACATATACAGGTGTCTCAGCAAGGGATTCATTGAAAAATGAGCTCTCTCCTTCATCTCCCTAGGGTTCACTTGTGGTCCCTGGGCATGCTCATTTCTGAGCCTAGGTCTAGAAAATGGGTGACCCACAAGCCTAAGAAGGATAAACTGAAAAACTGACGGCCAAGTACCACATCAGAAAAGATTTGATAGGTGTTAGGGAGTGTTGTATTCATATTTAATATATAAATTCCAGTGGGAGGTCACTATCTGCTTCCTTTGTTTATGTTCCTGAATGAAACACACACACACACACACACACACACACACAGCCTTTACATTTAATATGCCTTAAGCAGCACAAGAGCTGGGCAGCTGCCTAGCCTCCACGCTGTTAGAATCCACCTCTCACCGATAGTTCCGAGTTGCTACTTACTAAATTCTATGTTCTGTCTAAAATGCCAATGGACCAGTTCTCTTCTCTATGTCAGTCCTGGGCATCACACCTGCCTGAAACATGTTGCCAGGACAGGAATTCTTGTTCAACTTCCCTCACTTCATCTGGGGAAAATCTGTTCCCCTTAAGTTTAACAACATTAAATAACAACAGAGTCACTGTGTGACGACCAGTAATTCAGGTCTATGGTGAACCTAATTTCTGTGTCTAACACCTAATGTCTGTGTCTTCTTGTTGCTGGCAGACATCATTCTTTCCCTACCTATGAATTTAATGAGTCAAGAAATTGTATATACCTGGAATATAGCCACATCTGTCCTTCATTGACTGGCTTGTTTCACAATGTATAATGTCATTAAGTTTCATCTATGGTGGACTATGTCAGAATTTCCTTAATAATTTTATTGTTGGAAGAAGACGTTTATTAAATATACTGCCATGGGTGGTAGATGCCAATGACCGGCTTGGGCATCCATGTGATGGGTAAACTGAGGCAAGCGGTCCGTGGGGATGGATCAGTGCTTAGAGCTGCTGACAGGCTCGAACCAGATGCCTACACTGGCTGATGCCAAAGGCAGTCAGCAATTAAAGAAGTTACTCACCAGACTTTTTCTGAGGGAACAAAGCTTAAATTCCTGGGGCTGGCATTCCCTGTGGCCAGCAGAAAAACTAGGAACTCTTTTAGCTCCTTGGGGCTGGCAAGAAAGGGAAGGAAACAGTGAAAATTCACACACACACACACACACACACACACACACACACACTGAGTGGATAAAACAAAAGGCAGAGTCTAATAACATTATACACACAAACATACACATATACATACATACACACGTAAGCACATGCACACGGACCTACAGACATACATCTACACATTCACACATAGAATGATTAGAGCACAGCTCCAGCAAGCGGGATCTAAATGATTCATACATGCACATACAGATATAAATACACACAACTGGTAGCAAAATCTAACACCCAAAGTGTGGCTTCAGAAAGGCTCCTCCCAACATTGTGACCTTGTGTATATTACATGACCTCCAGAGCTGGCATTCATCACCTATGACAATGCCTGTGAGAGGTGAAGGGGACAACAGAGTCACTGTGTGACGACCAGTAATTCAGGTCTATGGCTACAGCCACACAGGGTGCTGAAGATTTTACTCCTATTGCATCTAGAGGGTTAGTCCTCATAATCTCACAGCTGGGACCTGAGTTGGGGTATCTGTCCAGCATCAAGAAAGAAGATCTGAAGCTGGACATGGTGTCACAGAGGTATGAAGATCTCTTGAGTTAGAGGACAGCCTTGAATACAGAGTAAATACCAGGACAGCCAGGGCTACACAAAGAAAGAGAGAGAGAGAGAGAGAGAGAGAGAGAGAGAGAGAGAGAGAGAGAGAGAGAGAGAAGAGAGAGACAGAGACAGAGAGATACAGAGAGAGAGACAGAGAGAAAGATATCTGGCCGTGTAGCACCAGCCCATGGAAGAGTCAAGGGAAGATCAAGGTGTAAATGACTTTGTTGACTTCCTGTGAAAGCATAGTAGTCACGTGGAAGGTTGTTAGTTGGACATCATAAGTACAAGATGTCTGCACCCAGGGAGACATGGAGACTCTCCTCAGCTCTTCCTGCCCTCTGCTCTAGTATGTTCTAACATCAAGATCATCCCCAAAGGCACTGAATTCACTCTTGGTCACTCCTTCCCCAGGCCTTTTGCCTTTGCCTCTCTGGAAACAGATAGGAGATGCATCTTCTTACCTCCTTTGGACTCAGAGTTCTATCCATAGAGAGGAAGAAAGGCTGTGGGTGACCAGGGATTTCCTGGTGGCCAGCACCTGAGGGCTAAGTATGGCTGTCTAGGATGGCTGTGGTGTACAGGAAAGAAAAGGGGAAATCCAGACTAATGTGGCCAGTGAGAGTGACCTGGGGTTGGGTCCACAGCAACAGAGTTTCTGAGGTGGAATGGAGTGAGCCTGATAGGAACAAGTCGACTCTTTATCTATGAAACCTTTGAAGCAGTGAGCCCCCACCATCCTGGCATTGACCCAGGAATATCAAACTGGGAGAAGGAAAAAGGCTGCAGTTTCTGGGAGCTGAAATCAGTATCACACAGTTCTGACTTGTCAGACCACCTGGCCAGAGAGACTGGATTTGAACAGATGGGCCAGTTTATCAGGTGTGATGGTGCATACCTTTAATTGCAGTACTAGAAAGCAGAAGCAGGCAGGTCAATGACTTTGAGGCCAGCCTAGTCTAGAAATCTAATTTGAAGACCACAAGGATTACAAAAGAAAAACCTGTCTAAAAAAAAATGATGGGCCAGTAATGGGCAGGACCACACCTTGACCAGGACTGCTTAGCCACACCTACCTCTCATCTTCTACCCAGAAGATGGACTCGGAGGTGGGTGTGAGAATGTGAGGGTGGGGGGCTCAGGGGGTCACTGGGCTATTTTGTTCTTCCCAATGTGGACACACTCAATAAATTTCCTTTTTTTCACCCTGTTTTTCACTGTGTTTTAAAACTGAGTGTTGAAGAAAGGAGGCTGAATCTGGCTTATGAGGGCTGCCAGGGCCTAACCTTTGACCCCAATTACTCCTATAAAACTTTTGGTGAGCCAGCCAAGAACTGAACCTGACATCTTCGGAGGGCTGCCATCAGATAAACATTCCCATCACAGCACAAATCTAAGTCCTTTCTGACCATAGAGTATTTCAGGTCCCTTTTCTTCCTGTTCTAATGGTGATGGGTTCCTCTTCCCCAACCCAGCAGCCCCTGAGACAGCACAAACTGCTTGGTTTTCTCAGCCCCTGTCGTTGGGTCAGGCACCAGCTCTCATACTGGGGATGAGAGATAGGGACACATGATCAAGTCTCAGCCTGAAGAGGAAGATAAGGGAAGGCCTGAAGTGTCAGGGACAGCCCTGCCTGTACACTGGGGGCCTAAATTCAGCAATAGGCCTGGCATTCATGCCTGCTAACAAAGTCTCGTGTCTCCATGGAAAAACACTGAAACAGAGGGCTATATTTGGCTTGGATAATCATTTTGCTGTTAACTTTTGAACCTTGTGTCTCAAGCAGATAAGTTGCCTTCACACAAAGATCTCTCCCAAGGAGCCCGGCTACTCGGTACCCCAGATGGGATGAAATCATGTACCCAACACAGCTGCTTCTACTGGACCTGTTCCTCCTGACCTATCCTCAGATGGGCTCCATAAACCCTGGACAGCAGGACACAGCCAACTCTCCTACATCCCCCATATCCATTTTTCTAGGTTCCCCCTAGAGACACGTCGCCCCCAATGTCAGCAGGAAGTAGCCAGATATCATGACGACCCTATTCCTGTTTCATCTCTCTCTTTTCTTTTTAAGTTAACCAAAATGGGGGAAACTGTACCTTCCCCCCACCATGAGCAAGCCTGAAGAGACCTTGTTTACCACAACAAGGTCAAGTGACAGGATCTAGGTGGAGTTACCCACCTTGGCTGCCCGGAACACAGAAGCAGAACTGCCCCTGAGCTTGCCTTGAGACATCTCCGGCAGTGACCTGCAACAGACTATGGATTATCCCACCCATCTGAAACCAGGAGAGGTTGTGGGTTGGGTCTTCCCCTTTAAATTGAGACTTGAACATTAAAGCTTGGGCCTTGATCAGAGAACTTTGTCTTGGCCTCATCTCTTCTCACCCTCCTTCCCCTTTCATTCCCAGCCCCCCTTTCAGGTGAACCCAATTGACTTGTGGCCATGGGTGGCTACACTGAAGTGTTTTCTGGATCTAAGATCTAATGTGCCTGTGGTATCCTTCCTGCTGAGGAAGTAGGGAATAAAATAGCACAGAAGTGTCCAAAGATTAACATAGGAAAGCCCTGCATGCTTGGAAACAGAGCATGTATGTACGTACATATGCATGTATGTATGTATATGCATATGCATAATATGCAAATAACATATAAAGAACCAAACGTCCCATTCCTTTCATCTTTGTCCTCCAGATCAGGATCCTTGAATGATTACAAACTCGTTTGTTTCTCTCCTTTGATAAGTCATTTCCTTTCCATCTATCTCTGTATCTGTACCATCAGTGCTATCAGCAACACTGGCAGACTTCTTCCAACTCCTGGCAGGTGTCTGTCCACAGAATGAGAAGCAGCCAGGCACAAGGCCCCTTCCTATTCTCATGGGGGTCAGGGCTAGCTGTGGGTGGATGCTAAACCTGGGACTCAGCAGCCACTCATACCATTAGGAAAGACACCCTGAACCTAAGCCAGTTCCTAACTATCCCTGAGGTCCAGAACTACCTGCATGGGCTGTTTGGAGGATGGAGTGATATTACTGGTGAGACACAGGAGCTTAAGGTCCCCTCCTGGCCATGTTGACCCCTGTTAGCCTTTGGAACACCACATTGGTCTTTTCTCTGCCATCTCCTGACCCAGGCTGGGTGGGTTCTCCAGGACTTCCTGACCTGCTAGGCTAGGACTCCTGAGGGTGAGGTCTCCAGGTATGGACTTTCCCCAGCCTCTGACTCACAAAGGCTCCATTGTCAACATAGCCTCCATGTCTTGACTTGTCAGCCAGAAAGCACACCAAAGCAATCTACAAAGGAGCTGCTATGTTTCTAAGGTTTCAAAATGCTGACTCATGGGATAATCCCTAGGCAATCTGGTCTAAATGTTTGAAATGACTTGTAATTCCTTGTGGAAAGACCTTTCTATACATACACAGAAGCATGTTATACTATTCTTCTGGGCAATTTTTTGACAATTTCAAAATTAAATTTATTCATTTGGGGGATTTATTTTGTTCTATTGCCGAATGTTCAGCCTGCGTGTGTATGGATGTGCCTCAATTACATGCTTTATATCAAAGAACATCAAGAGAGGGGTCAGATTCCCACAAACTGGATATATAGGTGGTTATTGAATATAATGTGGTGCTAACCATCTGATCCTGGTCTTTTGAAGAAGCAACTGTTCTTCAAATCTCAGCCACCTCTGGACACGCAGCTCTTAATACAATTTACTTTACTAATGAATGAGTCTTGTTTAGTGACCAGAAACTATTTAAAGAGGGGACATGTCCTTTCTACACCACACGTCACTGATCTGTAGGATTGGCCTATATGATTGTCTTTAGAAACCCTTGTAGCATGTGTCCAAAGTCCATCTCTTGGTTAAGATGTCATATTGAATAAAGCTTGTCAACATGCTGAAATTGAGGTTTTTCTCTGGTGACATTCATGGCAGCGAATTCCTGAGGCTTGAGTGAGTTCCTCCCTTCCTGGGGTCCTTACAATACCAGCCACTTAGGCAGATGAGAGATTAACATATCAAAAATATTCCCATAATTATTTCATAAGTACACTAGTGCCCTAAACAGCAAGTAATTCCCCAGGGACCAGTGGAAAGTCTTCGAAGATGAGAAAGCAAAAGTACAAGATGGAAAAGATAAAATCTGCAGTGAGTGGACTGTTGTTTTTAATAAATTCTAAATCATTGAATTTTACCAAGAAAGACTCAGGAGCCAGATGCTTGAGTGGAAGCCTGCAAGCTTAGAGAGACAGAGAAAGCACCTGTTGACCTTCCTGTTCAGCTGAAACCCCAGAAGGAATCTATCCCACCTTCTCAAATCAATCCTCCAAACTGAATGTACCTGTCTGCATCTTCCTGTGCCTCTCTCTCTTTGCTCCTAATTCACGCTTACTCTCTATGGTTTTTTTCTTAATAATCCTAGGTTTTCTTCCTGTCAGCTGGTTGCTTGCTCCAACTCTTGACACATGGTTGATTTTATTTAATCTTGTTTACACTCAGGGTTCATAGTATGATCAAATATCCTGTAACAGGTTTTTACGAGCTAAGTCTCATGCAGTAAGCCTCTTCAGGATATCATCTTGTAATCTACTTAGAGGAGAAACATGGAAAGAAATGGGAGCCTTCTATGAAGTCAGCAGAAACTACTATACAATAGGACAAACTCAGGAGGAGTCTAAGAAATCCTTCCTGTTCACAGGGAACACAGAGTATATCAGGAAAATTACTGAACAAGCCTCCAGTGGACTTGAGACTGATAACTACAACCCCATGTGATGACAAGACTTGGGTTCTCAGCTTCTCCCCATAGGTCCTGGCCCAGATCATTATGAACTTTCCCAAGCATTTTCCTTTCTTTAGAATGGATTGATTTTATTCACCTGAGGTAATTGTCATCTCTGAGACATGAAGCCTCAGTCTGCTTACCTATCATTACTGTGGAAGTTAGTCTCTATACAAACCTATCTTAGCCAAGAGTGTATTTAGCCTCTGAGATTTAAGGCTGAATAAGCACATGATTCCTAGTTCTTCCCGAATTCTTGCTCACTGGTCAACTCAGCTGTTCTGGATCAAAATTCTTCTACACACTGATTGATTAAATCTGGTTTCTCTCTCTGCCTCACTCTCTTCCCTTGTGGTTTTTCCATTCTCTGTCTGTTCATGCCTGATTCCTCACTTTCTCTTTCCATTTACCACCCTTCCCAAACACACTGGTGACTTCCATGAGCTCTGTCCTTGGGACCAGTGAAATCATCCAAGATTACCCTGCCAGTAAACTGGCACTTAGTATAATCTGTCTTTAATTGGTTCATTTCAGCAGCAGAGAACACATAATTTATCAATGGGGATGGACCTCCTGGCTGGTTGTAAATCAGGGTTGTCTCCTTTGTTATGGTCTGGAGCAAACACATCTAAGTGAACAAACTTAAATCTAGGTTCATATCTCTAACAGGCAGGGTCAGCATAGTACTGATCTGTGGGGTGTTTTAGAGTGCATCCTCCCCCATCTAAATTCTACAAGTGAGAAATACTCTCTCCTAAATGTTAAATGCCAAAGGCAGAAGTGGTAGAAGATACTAAGAGAAAACAGGGCTCTTTGAGTTTGGCATCTTGCCAAGCATGGTTTGCACACAACCCCCTACTCCAAATGCTTAGCACAGGTGTGGCCTGAAAAGTGAAAGTATTCAAAGCTGACCACCCAGTCCAGGGAATATCTAGAACTAAATAAGACCACACAGGAGGCTATATCTGTCTACTACTTACCATCAGACACAAACCACACCATTTCCTGAGGCTCAGTAGCCTGCTCTACCACAATGCATGCAGTGACCCTGTACTCACCATGTACCAGCATTGGACCTTAACTGATCTTGTTTCAGAGCACCAAGTATGCACTTTCTCTTCTTCCTCCTGAAATCAAAATGGAGAGCTTGCATCTGTCACACTCAAAATTAACCTGGAGGCCTCATCAGCCCAGGATCCTCAGAACTTCAGGGAATACTGGGATTTGTAGTTCTTTAGGAATAACAAAGGCTCATGGGAATATGTAGTGGCTTAATTGATTTTAGAGGTTAGAAACAAATGCCTGTAATGCATGACTGAGTGTATTCTATCTTGCAAATTCGGGGAATTTTTGTAACTTATGTCCATCTCTTGGTCAATATTTACTATTTAAAAAATGATTGATAAGTCCAAAATGGTTGAGTTGGTTTGTTACAGCAAAAATCAGGGTTAACACACAGATGTCCATAGGAAAAGAAACTGAACACCAAATCACTCTTCAATCCTAATCCTGGGTAAGTACACTGAGTGACCAGAAGTACTGAGTGTCCTGAGGGAGAGATTTTCATATCAGGCAGCTGAAGTGGGTTCCTCACAGAAGCAGACAGTCTCTAATAGAATCTAAGACAAGCTGTTAGCCAGAGGGGATTCCAGGAAAAAGAGGCTGAGATAAGTCTTCTAGGATATTCAGACCTTGGGTTCCTAGAAATGAAATTGAGTAATTTCCATAGGATTCTTCAAGGAGATCAAATTCTAGTTAAACCTGTAATGGCCTCTGCAACAATACAAGATGGAACAGTACTGGCATTGTCTTGCTTACTCTGTCACAATACAGTATATGATGTGTTGTAAGTATTGGAAATCAAACCCAAGTCAGGTACAAGAACATCCAGCTCTAAGTGAGTCATCACTCTTCAACCCTTGGTATAATTAATATTTCCTCTCACGTGGGTCTGAAGAACAACACTGAGAACAGAGTGGGAAATCACGTCAGTCAACTGACCTACTCTGGCATGAGAGTGGTTGGTGGCACGTTATGCCAGGTTCAACTCTTAATAAGTCAAACCTGAGAAGACCCTGTAAAAAAATAAACTTAAAGCAAATAGTAGGTGGCAGCTCACACTTGGTAGCTGAGCTGAGGAAGGAGGATGTTTATTTCCTGGCTAGCATGGAATACATAGGGATACCTAGGTCTAAATAAGATGGAAGCCTGGGGTGTGTGTACTTGCTTTTGATCTAGCACTGGTAGCGGAGACATGTAGGCAGATGTCCCTTAGTTGAAGATCAGCCTCGTCTAAAAAGCAATTTTCAGGACATACATGCTTCGTAGTGAGACCCTATATAAAATGACAATAAAACATCAAACAAAGAAATGCAAGAGGGAAAAGAACTACAGTTCAAACTCACACTAGAGTTTGTTCTCTCACATAACTCTTCCCATTCTTTACATGCAGTATGTAAGTCCTCTTGGGATCAGACCTCCCAACTCCTAAGATTGAAAGTGTTTCACCCCATGTGAAAAAATTTTAGTCACCAAAATATATACGATAAAATGTAATTCTTAAAGAGTGTCTTAGTCTCACATTAAAACCCAGGGTCCTGGTTTTTACCCCCAAACTCAAAGTAGCCCCTCTTCTCATCTGTGTAAATGGCAGCCTAGTGAATCTAGTAAAATCTACTAAAGTCAAGGTTCTCCTTGGGCTCAGTCTTGACTTTGCCTCCCTTTTACATATTCCATGCACTAAGTGCTAGTATATTCTCTAGAATTTACTTAGTACAGTTGTAGAATTTACAATTTCTCTCTTACTGTCCATGCTTCCTCTCACCTCTCAGCAGCAAGGAGAAATCCTATAAAAGTATGTCCTACCTTGTCCTGAATTCTCTCAGACTCTGAGCTGCATTGCTCCACCCTCACCCTCTCTGTGCTCTGGCCATGGTCTCATCCTGACTGTTTCTTACAACCAAGCTCCTAATTGTGCAGGGCTTTACCTCAAGGGCCACCCTTTCAAATAGCCCCTTTAAGTTCCAGATACTTTCTCTGGTCACTTTCTTAGTCCTCTCTTGGAATGTCCATCCTGTGGCATGCAGACACCTGTCTCTGGTCTCCAGATTCCCAGCAAGTGTTCTTATTGAGTATTGTATCACTGAATTCCTTGGTGACTAACTGGTCTTTCTTCTCAGAATGTGGCTTCCTCAGAGAGGGAAACATGTCTAGTCTCCCTGCCTTTCTCCAGCTATTAGATAAGCCATGTTGCTGCATATTATCTCTGCACTGGGAATTTGAGTCAAGAATGTTTCGTTGGAGGCCTGCCTGGGGTTCGTGTGGACTCTCCAGGATGGTTGAGGTACTCCATCATTCCTCCTGCTTTTCTCTCCCCAAATCCAGAGCTGAGTTCCCAGGTCTGTAAGCAAGCAGAGGTGTGGAAGAGGACCAAAGCAGTGAGTGTACACTCCCCCCAGGTTACTCTAATCTGCAGAATTAGGGATGAAATCCTGGTGTGTAAGCATTTCAGGATGTATACTAATCTAGGACTTTGACTGGCTTTGCTTCTGTTCTTTATAACCACCTCTCTCCAAAAGCCACCCCTGGGTGGACATTTCTCCCTGAAAGTAGGTATGGGCCATATATTTGAGAGGAAGGAGGCTGGGAACAAAGGGGTTCCTCAATGGATGGCATGGCTCAGGTAACTAGGGACAGCCTGAAACAATTACCCTAAATGAGAGGAAAATGTGGTTTCCCATTGGCCTCAAAGGTGGTACTTTTTCCTTACCATCTGTGGCCTGTTTCCTGACCCTTTGAATCTGAATACCATTGCCTCCTGTGTGAGACACCCTGCAATGTGAAGAGACCTCAAAATCTTGTAGAGGCAGTGAAAGTCAAGTAAGTGTGGAGAACATTAGGATTCCTGGGCATCCCAGTGGACATTTGCAACTAGGGTGGGGTGCAGAATGTGACTTCTGCTGATTTTGGTGCTGTTCCATATTACACATGATGAACATCCCCTTATCCATCCTGTACCCTCCACACTGGTATTGAATTCATAGCACAAAGAGCTTTAATGTATCTGATGCTCTGGCTTTGTGTTAGATAAGCTCCCTGCCCTAAGGCTAAGGGCAGCTTGCCCAGGATACTGAACTAGCCTTAGGAAGAGAGCTTGCTCCAAGGATATTGAATGCTAGCAGGTTTTGGCTGGTGAACTCCTCACAAACTAGGGAGGTGTGATGCCTGTCCCCTACATGGTACCTAAATCCTTATTCACTGAGCTCTTCAGTGCCAAATTTATAGTACTTAGGAGGGCAGTTCCATAAGCCATGGCAGTCACTGTCTTATCTCACCCCAAAACAGGACGTAGAGGCAGAGGAGGGCTGGTGAGAGAGATGGATTTGAACCCAGACCTTTATGTTTCCATTATGCATCTCACATCCTAGTCAGGATGAAGTCTGGTGAAGGATAAAGCAGCTGAAATTGGCAGAAGAGGAGAAAGACCCTTTGATACTCCTATAAAGTGAGTAGAACGGGACCATCCTCAGTATTGGAGTATCATGTGTGGCTTAGTAGACTGATACAACTGAGTTTTTCCAGGCAAAATCCAATGTGCTAAGAATTCCATGAATATCCTCATATTTTCCTACATCTTGGGGAGGGCTGTGATGGCCAACTTGGACTGAGTTTGGGGAGACCTAGGGTAAGCTGTAGGTAGATACAGCTTCTGTCCTAGGAAGGAGATAGTGGATGCTCAGGTGACTTTTCCATAGTTGTGTATGACGGATGCCTTTAATATTGGCTTTCCCCAGCACTGTTGCTGTGCTGGGGCATCCTTCCTTCAAATACTGAAAAAAAAGCTCTATCCAAAAGGGTCTTGACCTGTCATACTCTGTGTCCTGTGGAGCAGCACAATGCCAGTACCTATCAGCCACAAGCCCATCCCATGGTGTGTACTAGCCTGGGGTGGGGAACTGTCTAGGTGGGACAGAACCTACCAAGATGGAGAGACCAAGTTTTGACAAAGTGTCCCATAGAAGTTTGACACTAGTTGGCACCTTTCCAGTCTAGACAGGAAGGAGAGCATTACTCCTAGGTACAGGAGGAACTATGGCTGTTACTGTCTCTCACCTATACCTGAGGAACCCCACATTTTACTATTCATCTGTCCTCTAGTATCGCCCAAGACCTAACTATTCTCCTTCCAGGCCTTTCTAGCAGAAGACCCACCTATGATCTGGTGACAACCTCAGGATGCCCAGCTCTGTTGGCCCCACTAGTAGCACTGAGGATTAACTATGAAAAAGGTGACAGTTCACTACCACTGCCTTCATCCCCCCCTGAGAAGCACCTGAGAGCTTGAAGTGGCCACTATGGAGGTGGCTGAGCTGTCTCTCAGCCCTTGGCTGATCTCCCACCTAAATTATTGAAAGTAGATATTCCAGAGCAGAGGGAGGGAATGTTCTGGGTAGTGTGCTATTGAAACTGAAGGCCATACACTTTCTGTTTCCATGTATGCCTCTTTTGCCTACTGGTCCTCTTGAGGTCCAGGAGTCATGGACTCATATTGTCTCACTTTGACTAATGAGACACCAGAAACCTAGGGGTACAGAACCAACACAGGGAGTGTATCTTTTGTGTGTATTTGTGTGTGCATGTGTATTATCTAAAATGTGGTCTCACAAAATCCAGGATGGCCTGGAACTCACAGTGTAGCCAAGGATGTCCTTGAACTTCTGACCCTTCTAATTCTATCTCCTGAGTATAAAATATGGTATGTGCCACTGGACACTGCTCAAGATACTAGCTTTTTCCTCTATCTCCGATCTAGATAGATGGCTACCTGCCAGACAGACAGAAGTTTGTCTTCCCAAAGCAGGCTAGAGTAAGGTCAATGTTAAAATATCTCAGGCCTAGGAAGCTGGATCAATGGATAGGTTTTTTTGCAATGTAAGTTCGATGAAGTCAAATGTCTGGAACCAATGGAAAAGTCAGGTGCATAGCAACTGTTCATAATCCTATGGGGAAATGAAAGATGGAGACAGAGAAATCCCAAAGGCTGATGGGCAAGGTAACTTAGTATACACATTGAAAGAATAACAAAGAAACAACTTACCTCAAGGTGGAAGGTGCAGACCCCCACCCAATGTGGTCTTAAGAATTTCATATGCATGACATGGCATGTGTGTGCTATATTCACACACACATAGTATCTCAGAATGGGATTCACTAAATATGTGTCTCATGTTGAGTGAGCTTTCTGCTTCCTCTTAGTGGAAGGATTCTCTTGAGATCCCTGGTATCTTCGTGCTCATTTCTGGGCCCAGTTGTTGAAAGTGGTGACCCACAACCCTAGGAAAAATACATTAAAACACTGACAACCAAAAGCCTCATCAGAAACAGATTTCATGTGTAAGGAAATGGCATTCTGTTCCTCCCATGCCTTGTATGCTTTAAGTCACAAAATATTGAATTCAAGCTTTACACATAAGAGGTGGTTCAACAGTTAATAGCACATGCTTCTTGTGGTGGTTTGAATGAACATATTCTCTGTAGTCTCTGGAATGTCAATGCTTAGTCTCTGTGAAGGTCGGGCCCTGGAGGAATAATGTCACTGAATGTGGGCTTTGGGAGTATAAAAAGCTCACTCTTCTGAGTGAATTCACTCTGTATCCTCTTTGTGGTTCTGTATATGAGCCCTCAGTTTTCAGCTTCTGTCTCAGCTGTGATGTTGACATACTGTGCCCTTCACCATGGACTCTAACCTTCAGGAACCATATAAAATCTTCCCTCTATAAGTTACCTTGGTCATGCTGTTTTACCAGAGTAGTGGGAAATAACATAGACACTCTCCACAAGAGGGCTGGCACTGGCTCACCCATATCCAGTAGTACACAGATGCCTGGAAATCCAGTTGCAGGGGACTCAAGCCACCATTCTAGCCTCTATAGACACCTGTGTTCATGTGTGCACATACACAAATATTTGTTTTTAAGTTCCAGTTTCAGGCTGGAGAAATGGCTGAGCAGATGAGACTGGGTGCTCTTTGAGATTCTATTCCCATTGCTTACATGGTGGCTCACAAGTTTTTGTAACTCCAGATTCAGGAAATTTGATGGTCTCTTCTTGTCTTCAGGGTCACAAGCATGAACATGATGCACAAGCAGAAATATATGCAGGCTAAACACCTGTGCATTTAAGAGAAAGCAAAACAAAATAAAAATACTTTTCCTTTTTTAATGCCAGTTTCATAGATGAAAACAAAGAAAAGAAAAATATGAACTATTCAGAGGCATTTGATTTTTTGTATGTCCTGTTTTACTTTTTGAGAGCACGATGTCCTGGATCCACAAGCCTTTGCCTGTGGGCCCAAAGCAGGCAGGTGTGTACCATCTTGCTCTGCAAAGTATTTATTTGTTTGTATGTTTGTTTGTTTTTAAGTTTCTTTCCTTTGATGATTGTATTGTTCTCTGACTCCAGCTCATGAAGTTTGAAAAAGATTTTCATGGCTTTCATGCCCCAAGCAGAAACCAGGGTAAGTCTGGTCATGCTGCAATAACAAGTTAAATGCCCCACATATCTAATGTAAAGGCTTATTTCATTTATTTGTGTACAATGTTTTACCTTTTACTTAAGAAACAGTTTTTCCCCACTTTGGAATAAAGAGGTACCTAGGTGGTCAGGAGTGCTTGCTGCTCCTAGAAGACCAGAGTTCTGTTCCAAACCCTATGCAGTGGCTCACAGTCAATCATAAACCAGCTTATGGAGAATCCAGCAGCCTCTTCTTGCCCATGGACTGGTATGTCCTACAAATACATACAGGTGGAAAACTAATGCACATGAAATAAAAAGAATTTTTTTACCTAATGTATCTTCTCATTATTAATATCCAGAGTAGAAAAATAAACGATTAGTTACTTAAGCTTCTAGGGAGGTTATTTAAGAAGAGTGAAACCCATCAGAGATTGGGCTATTGGAATCTGAAGGGACAATTTAATCCTTTAAGTGTCTGTCTGTGTGTATATTATTATTAGGGGGCACATATGAAAAAATACACAAGTGGAGGTCAGGAGAATACTCCAAGAAGTCAGATCGCTTCTCTATGGCAGTCCTGTGGGTCAATCCTAAAAATATTAATTTAACTAGTCTAAGAACTGTATATAACTGGAATCAAGTAACATCTCTGCTTCATTGATGGGCTTATTTCACTGTATACAAAGTTGATAAGTTTCATCCATAGTATAATGTTTCAGAATTTTCTTAATAATTTTACTTCCTGGAAGAAAATAAGTTCATTAATTATACAGGAATCGTGGTAGACTAGATAATAGTAAGATTAGAGTACACATTTTTCCTCAGAATTTCTTTCACATTTGGGAGTTGGATAACATACCATTGTATGACAGGCTAGCCCATATTTTGTTTAACCAGCATTTATTTTATTTATTTCATTTCATTTTCCCATTCCTGTCTTTTGTAGAAGCCAGTGTTGTACATGACATCCTGATTGTCCTGATTTATCCTCTCCAGCTCTGGGATTAAAGTTGTGGGTGTGTGCTACTTCACCAAATTACTTCTCTGTGTTTCTGTTTGCTTGTTTTGTGTGTTTTCCTGTCTCTTCTGAGTTCATTATGTGTCATGTATTACAACATTTTTTACTTTGTCTAAAATAAGTGTTCTGAGATGCTGTGATGTTCGAGGTATTCACATTTTCACACAACCCAAAGTTGTCCTTTCTGCGTCTTGTCTTGCTCTAAGCCTTTCAGCCTAAATAGGAGCTAAGCAGAAATGTTCAGAAATGTTTCAGAAATGTTCCTCCCAACACTGTGCCCTTGAGTATATTTTGTGACATCTGGAGCTGGCTTCCATCCTCCAGGCCAATGCCAGTGAGACATGAATCAGACATTGCAGTCTCTCTTTAGAATTACAACAAGGCCCTGGCTGATGAGCCATTATTCACTTCAACTGTCTATGGCCACAGCCACCCAGTATGCAGCAGATTCTACTCCTGTAGTGTCTAAATGGTTTGTCCTCATGATCTGCAGGCTAGGACCTGAGCTGCAATTTCTGTCCTGTATTTAGAATGAGGAATTAAGCCAGAAATAGTGTAGCATAGGTAGCAGGATCTCTTGAGTTTGAGGCCAACCTGATCTACAGAGCCAATTCTAGGACATTAAGGACTTCACAGTGGCCCAGAAATTTCATGGCCGATGGCTCTCTCTCCCTCTGAACCATGGTGTATTTTTTCCTCATCCTGCATCTCTTAGCCTGCCTATCAGAACCTAAAGACCCCACTCTTTTCTGCCCAGCCATTGGCTGTTAGTATCTTTATTGATCAGTCCAAATCCAATTGAGAAACAGGAACTTATTTGATCACAAGCAGATTCATGAACAAAGCATCAGAACCAATCCCTACTGGGAGGAGAGATGTGCATGGCTTGAACCAATCCCCCATTTCCCCAGCATGTGTTTCCAAGGTCTAAACTGCATTGCCCATGGTCATATCTGAGGCAGAGCCATTAGGAAGGTAAGCAGGTAATGATCTGAGCCTACTCCAGTAACATCGCACTTCTGTTAAACAGGGAACTTCAGCAAGGTACAAGAACAAAGATTGTGTGGGAAACTGTGAGAGGGTAGCTATCTAGAAGCAAAGAAAGACATATTCAGAAGCCAGATCACCAGTGCCTAACATTGGGCTTCAGACTCCAGAACTAGACGTTAGAGATCACTTGGGTAAACAACTCAGTCTCTAGTGTATGCCATATAGCCAAGGCAGACCAATAAAAGCTACTCCAGGCCCACTGTGCTAGGTCTGAAATGCTTGAAACTACACCTACTTCAGTGTTCAGGATTTTTAAATATTTACATACACAATCAGACATCTTGGCCATGAAGAAAAATTAAAACATATGATTCTTCTGTGTTTTGTACACATGCATTTGTCAAGGAAAGAGTCTAAAACATCATCTCCTAAGATGGTTCTTCAAGAAAAATTTCTTGCTCCACAATTCTGGTGATCTGATTTCTATGCCACGGACCCTCTCAGTGGAAGAAGATATCCAAGTCCTGCAAGTTATCCTCTGACCTCCAAACTTGTGCCCATACACTCATGCAACCAGAATGACCAATGATAGATAGATGATAGATAGATAGATAGATAGATAGATAGATAGATAGATAGATAATTGATAGACAAATGATAGACCTGACAAAAGCAACTTAAGCAAGCCTTTGTTTAGCACACACTCCTTGTTCCAGAGGGATACAAGCCTGCCTGGCAAGGACGGTATGGTGACAGGGACATGAATGGGAATGGTCACATTGTTTCTGCAGTCAAGAAGTAGAGAGATACATGATGATGCTCTGCTTCCTTTCTACTTTTGATTTAGTCCAGGTCCACAGCCCAATGTTTGGTGCTGCATATATCCAGGGTGTTTGCTCCATTCTCAGCTGAAGCTCTGAGGAAATGTCCTCATATGCATGTCTAGTAGCGTGTTCCCTAGGTAATTCTAAATTTAGTTAAGGTGACCATAAAGACTGAGATCACATAAGACCATGGACATTATCCACTGATGGCATCATTCTGGTACTATAAGAAATTTTAATTTGAGATATATTGGATTTTGAATACTTAGATTAGCGGTGATCATCCCTTGCTGTGATGGCTGTCATGCACTCAACAACTGCTTAATAATGTAACAAATATCATTGTCTGTTCTGGAAAAGTCCTGAAAAGTCCTTTTCCATCTGTGTACTACCTGACATAGGAAGGCATCCTCTTAGGCCTGGTTCCACAGAGCAACTCCTTCTGGACTCAACCAATATTCAGGAGCTTCCTGTTACATGATTCTTCTAGGCCCACCTACTTTGAAATCTTTTAATTAATTAGTTTCCCAATTCTACACAGCTATATTTGTTGGTATGAACTTTTTCTTGCTTGCTTGATAGATAGATAGATAGATAGATAGATAGATAGATAGATAGATAGATAGATACATACATACATACATACATACATAGATACATAGATACATAGATAGATATATAGATAGATACATAGATAGATACATAGATAGATAGAATTGAGATACTGCTTTTGGAAAATTGCCTAGATTATCAATAAAAAATCAAAGAAAATCAGACATAAAACTACAACACACACTGCACTGTTTAGCAATTTGTTCATAGTTGGTTCCCTGAATGTTCTCTATAATTCTCTAAGTAAACCTAAACACATCTGAATACACTGAGGAAAAGAGACTCCAGAATTACCCATGTCTCTAGAGATTCTATCTAGGATATCAACTCTTTTCATGATTATAATGAGGACCAGATTTCTCAGGAAACTTTTGAGCTTTAGTAATTGTTGTGATGGTTGTGACAGGTTAAAATGGATTCCAGCTCAGCATGGAAGTAAGAGCTCTGAAACACAAGCAAAGACCTGGGGGTCTGTTCTTAAAGCACAGGGTTTTGCACCTAGGGACACTTTTCAGATAGCAGGGCTACTTGTTTTCCATTGTAGTGAGTTTTATTCTTTCCAATATTATGCTAATGCAAGAAATGGTTTTAACACCTTACAGATTCAAATATGTAAATACATTAAACACAGCTTGATTAACACTGCATCTAACTTAAGTTAAGCAAAGAAATGAAAGTCTGTCCCTCAGAGGCATTTGACTAAATATGAGTCCAAAGCTGAATTCTCTACTTCATGTTCCTGTGTCCTCCATCCTCTGTCTGTCTGTTGAGTGAGTTCAAATCTGTTAGTATCTGGAGGCTTTCTTGCTTATCTCTCCCTGTGTCTCTACCTTCTGTCTGTGTGTATTTGTCTATCTCTATACTCTGTATGTATCTGTCTGTTGTCTATTTGTATCTCCCTGACTGGCCTTAAGAAAGAGATTTACAGTATTTATGGAATATCAAGGAAACATTCACATGGGGAAGGAATGGATAGTGTTCATAAATCTTTAAAAAAGTTTTTAAAAAGGTTTGGTAACTGACTCTAAGGGATAAAGACAACAAATATTTACAAACATCATGTTTATCAATAGATACCAATAATGATATATTCACTTTGGAATGCTGCTTTCAGCTTCTGTATTTCATGCTCTTAGCAAATACTACTCATGCAGTTTCTGGGTGGGCATGAATAAATTAGAATTGTAGATATGCATCAAATTTGGCTGTAAAAGTTGATAACAAGAGAAATCCAAGGAAAATAATGTTTGTTTTTACACTGTTCTTTAAAATGTGTGTTAAACCATCAAGTTGAGTACACATTAGGATCAAAGTTTAAATCCTAAGTTTCTTCAGCTTGCAATAACTCTCTGGATGTGAGATCCTGGACAATTCCCCATCTTTAAGAATGTTAGATCTTTTGTATAATACACTGCCACACTTATGATTTTGCCAATGCATAGGAAAGCACCATAAAATCAAACAGCATGGAATTCTGCTGCCTGTATTATTTGCAAGATGTTTGTGAAAAAATAAATAAAAGTGGAAATTAAAAAGTGCCATCTTATAAATGTGTGAAGGTGATTCTAATAAATTATCTGAATACTGAAAGAGATGGAGTTCCAGTTGATCTTGTCTTGTCCACTGGTTTACAACAACTGAGTTGTTGACAAAAGTAGTTGTATAAAAATACCCAAATAATTCAGACCTTTGACAACTGAAGGTGTTGTTTTTTGTTTGTTGGTTTTTTTGTTTTGTTTTGGTTTGGTTTGTTTTTTGAGACAGGATTTCTCTGTGTAGTCCTGACTGTCCTGGAACTCACTCTGTAGATCAGGCTGGCTTTGAACTCAGAATTCTGCCTGCCTCTGCCTCCCAAGTCCTGGGATTTAAGGCATGTGCCACCACTGCCTGGCAGGTGTTGTTTTTTTTTTTTTACAAACTGACAGCAAGTCCTCATTGCTGAGGACAGGACTGACACAATTCATTGTGTATGAAGAGGTCAAGCTGGTGCCTTCAAGAACATTGTCTCTTGGGTTCCAGTGTCCTTGTTATGGGAAGGAGCTTTGCAAGCTACACAAAGTGATGTTGTGGACCACTCTGTCAACTTTGGAACCCACACTGCCAAAAGCCTTTGGGGCTAAACTGTTAGAGCCTACACTGCCCCAAGCTGCTCAGGTTGGTGGCTTGAGGTTCAGCAAGAGAGAGAGTGAGGATGGACTTGAGGAATGGAGACCAGACAAAGTGTGATTCAATCCCGTTTATTCTTCAGTCTCTCTTCTTCTCTCCAAGTCCCAAGTCTTGATTTCCTAGTCCCTAGTTCTTAGTCCCTAGTGCCTCTAAGTTCCAAGTTCTTTCTCCAAGTACCAAGTGCCTAATATCTAATTCCAAGCTCTTCTTCCAAGTGCCAAGACTCAAGTGCCCAATTCCTACTCCAAGTTGTACTCTCTGAAGTGTCTGATTCTCTGTTACTCCAAATTGTTCTGAACTCTCCTGTCTGCCTCTGGCCTTTTATATGTCTCACTTCTAAGCCACATCTCTAAGTCACGCCTTTTATCATGCCCTTAGGTCTTGTCTCTAAATCTAATCTCTATGTCACACCCTTAAGTCACACACCTTTAAGTCTCACACACCCAAGGGAAAATCCTGGGTATCTAAAGCAAGATGTTATCAGAGTGTGCTCAGCTGTTTCAGGCTAATGTAATTAAGTCTCTTATCAGGGTATATGGCTCAAGATGGCTGCAAGGATGATAGCTGTCTTCTGTCGGCTCCCCACAAAGTGAAATATATGTTCAGAATCAACCACAAAGTCTTTGGTCTACAATCTGCACCTGCAAAATATGCTAGGTTGATTATGTCATGAAAATATTGGAAATAACCATTCAATATCTGATTTGACTAAAATACAAAAGGCACACTTGTCAAATGAGATTATTTGTATGCACAAGTGTATACATAAGTACAATGGAAGCTTTTTGTGGACACACCAATGTTATAAATAATTGCAAGGAGATTTCTACAGACTTTAAAGCATAGGGCTTACATTGGAGCAATCTCCTAGCTATCATTAAATTTATGTCTATTTAACCTTTGACCTGCCACGTGGCTAGCTAGCTATTTCCCTCTCTGCTTCTGTTCCCATCTATCTGTTCTCTTCTTTGTCTCCCAGTAAATCTCCTGCATCTGCTTTCTCCTCCCTGCATCACTTTTTCTAACCAGAAATTTCACCTTCCAATTCTTGTGTCAGGTTTTGTCTTACATGCAATCAGGTGGCAGATGTCACCAGAATATCAGTAGATTGCCTATAGGTATAGAGGCTGCCTGACTTCAAGTATCTGAGCAGGCTTGAAAAGACAAGAATTTATGAATGTAAGGCTGTTGGGGAAATATTGAAATGACAATACCAAGATCCTGCTAGCATTTAGTTCTCTGCCCATATAGCAGTCAACATTTGAACATACACAGACACACCTGCATACAGTATGAAGAAAAGGTACCTCAACCCATGTGCAGTGTCCATGAAGGCCAGAAGAAAAAATTGGAGCCCACAATTTGGAATGTCACTTTGATGCAGCTTCCTCTGTCGTCCAATGAAGAGGAATATACCTGCCCCAGTGTTCTGAATGATGAGATTATATCAGAAGCACTTATATAGTTTATGTCTATAGAGTCAAGCAATGTAATCACATTTTGTATATGTGAACAAAATAATTTATATTCTAGAAATCATCTTTTGATTGTCTATCCTCTTAAACTACGACAACACTAACATCCTAAAAACTAAAAGTATCCAGAAAAATCTATTTTAGTTGTAGAGGGTAAAAGGACCTTGTGGTCACAGATAAGCTCTAGGAATATAATACCACAGTGGTTTCTCTTCAATAAAAGAGAAGTACACTCTTTACTGACCACAAGTGAGGGAATGGCAGTAGGAAGTAGCTTGGTGATATGTGGTATATAGTGCCAGGTCACACTTGAAACTCCCAGACTATTAAGCTTATCACAGACTCTTCTTCCCTAGGGAACTGTTTCTTAGTCAATACAAGCTAGCCTTAGGAAAGATGTGACATGTAAATAATAGCCTCGGGTTCACTAAAATATAGGTTTGATCCAGCTCTAGGTCTTTAGTTTTACAACCCAACTTAATGAAAGAGTCACAGGTAATTTGCAATAGACTTTTGGAGTTGTCACATTTTAATCTTTACTGTGCTCAGAGGATTCAGATAATTGTCCCCAAGAAATTTTTTCCATAATTATACTGTACTTAAATATTCCTAAAATAAACCACTCTTGGGTGAGAATCTACAAGTTTCACCCAACACTAGGTACTGAGTGTGCAGGGTAATCATTGTTTATCTCCTGGTTTTCATAGCTCAGAAATCCCTGAATTTACACAAGCTTGGGACTTAAAATCACCCCAATCTGCAAACTTTAATATTTCACCTTCTGAAAATTCTACCCTTGCAATGAAACTCTATACAAAACCTGCCTACCACTCAGTTCTCTTCTGATTCTCACCTGAGCAGAGGCAGCCTCCCTTCAGTGTTTTTCAGTAAATATCTTGTGTGTGATTTGTTGTTACATAAAGCTCTGTGGTATATCTTGATTTCTAACTGCCGGGGGACCTTTTATTTCAGAGCTGTCAACACTTGTACTGGGACACTTTATCCGGAGGACTGCAAGAATTTCATTGGGAATAACCCACCAGGCACCTAACACCAGTGCTGAAATACATACAGAGTGGTAGTGAACTAGATTTCCTTTTTGTCTTTGGGATTGTTACTAACTCAGACCTAGTTTTTGCAGAGACCCCCACACTTATATCACCTAACCAGTAACCATCAAACACAGTCTTTCATTCTCAACAATAAACTGAGAGTTAAACACAGTCATTTTCCCCTTTGAAACTGTAGTGTTTGATGCCTTTAATTATAACGACCCATCAAGAACATACATTATCCCCACCCAGGAAAATGTTTCACAGAAAACTGAAGAAAAACAGACAAGAAATCTGAGCCTAGAACTTATGGGACCCACAATGTAAAGCCTGCATATCAAATATTAATGATGATGTTCATTGTGCACATCATGTTAGTAAATGTAGATTTTAAATACAGGACCACAGTCAATTTGGACAAGACTTTGGGGGGAAATGTGAGTCTATGCAACTACTAATGTGGTTTGCTGTTGGGAGCCGACTTCTGCATACCTATGAAGATGTGCTATCTTGTAGTGATACTCTATAGACAAGTAGATGGTTTCTTTATCCTTTATGATGACCCTATGAGGATTCCTAAGTTTATAGTAATTATTAAGCTTTTTTAGTAACACTATTAAGTTCTGATAGTCAAAACTGCAGTGAGAACTCTTCCAGACTTCAGTGTCACTTCTGAGGCAGTAACCAGTCATTATACTGCTCATTGTTTATAAAACTTATAAACAAATGTCATAAAAAGGGAATTAACAATTTATTATAGGTGCTAGGACAGAAGAGAAAGATGTTGACTGGGTTTATTTATACAAAACTTGACTAATAACTTACTTATGGTCTTAACACTTTAGGAACCTGTGGAGCTTTGACAGGTGACCAATGTTTACCCAGTTAATTGTTCCTAATCGATATCCTAATGGACCACTTGCACTGTAGTAAACTCCTTATTAGATCTCTTTGAGTTCAAGATCAATCTGGTTTACATAGATTCAAAACAGCAAAAAAAAAAAAAAAAAAAAAAAAAAAAAAAAAAAAAAAAAAACACAGGGAAACTCTGTCTCTAAATAAATAAACAAATAAATAAATAAGCCAGGTTATGTCATATACCTCAATCTCAGATTTGAGGCAGAAGAGGGAAGTCGTGCTAGAAGTTCCTTTGTAAGCAAGACTGGCCTTGAATTTACAAACATCCCCTCCTCTCTAATTCTGTACTGATTTATAGGTGTGCATCACTATGCATGGTTTATTCTTCTCAGGGCCTCATTTCCTCCTGTACATTTTTCTTCTTACTTTTTTTTTTTTTTCGTTTTTTGAGACAGGGTTTCTCTTTGTAGCTCTGGCTGTCCTGGAACTCACTCTGTAGACCAGGCTAAACTTGAAGTCAGAAATCTGCCTGCCTCTGCCTCCCAAGTGCAGGGATTAAAGATGTGAGCCACCACAGCCTGGCCCTCTCTTACATTCTTAATCTTTTAGGGTGCTATGTGTTTCTTAACCCAGGGGATGCTAAACACCCAAGATAGGAGTCCCCAATCTCATAAGGGGAACCTGAAAAGCACATCCAATCTCAGTCCTGAGAAAACACTCAAGAGTCTTATCTACCCTACAGGAGAATTCTATCATGTGCCAGGTAGCCCACAGATGAAAATAGATTTCTCAGTTTCAGAACTTTTTGTAGCTGCCTGCAACTAAGGGTACCGGGTTCTCTTGAGACAAACCCTGGGAATGAATGGGAATGGAGGGCAAGAGAAATGTGGGGCCAAGACAAAGTGTTCTGATCAAGGCCCAGAGTTTAATAATTTGCTTTCACATATAAAGGGGAAGCCCCACCCCCAGAGTCTCTTCTCAGTTCAGCCCAGGGGCTGGGTAAGGAGATAGCAGTCCAGAAGGTGTCAAGGCTAGCTCAGCAGGCAGTCCATTCTTCTTAGCTAGGTAGCAGACTGCAGGGCACCAAGACTGGCAAGGTAATGTCTCCTTCTAGGTCCTACTGTTGTTTGGTCTATTGTGGTAAAGGACTTGCAGGCCTGCTCAGGCCTGGGGAAGGGCACAACTTTTCAGGACCAGACAGTGACACTTGTTACTTTATTGAGCAGTTGTGTCAGGAGCCATAATGGAACAAGGTAATAACTAATAGAGGATGTTCCTGAGATGGCCTGCTTTGGATTATAATATACTATGTGTCTGATTCGCTCCCATTGGCAAGGCAAAGGAGAATTCATTTTAGGAAAGATTTCTCTTACTAATATGCCTTTCTTTTTATTATAACATAAACATATATAACAATTCGAGATATAGCTCACCCCTTTTGAGCAGATCTCTGTAAGATTTCCCATCTGGTAGTGATGCTATATAGATAAATAGATGTTTTCTTAAGTCTTAATGATCATCCTATAAGAATTGCTAAAAGTATATGAGTGATTTTTAAGCTTTTTTATAGTGGAACTGCTCTTAGGTCTTTTTCTGATAGTCAAATCTGCATTGAGCACTCTGTCAGCCTCCCAAGTATTACCAGTTAATTGCTCTTAGATAGTACCCAGACTTTCTCCTACTCAGAACACATTACAAGAGGTTGTAAAACAATTAACCAAAGTTTATGAAAAGGGAACTAACAATTTATTATAGGTGCTAGGACAGAAGGTAAAATATTGACTGGGTTTATGTATATAAATTTTCACCAATGACTTAGTTATGGTTTTTAATTTCCAGTGAACCTGTGGAGCTGTGATAGGTGATGGATGTTTAGCCAGATAATTACTCCTAATGGATATTTGTATAAAAATTCTCTGTTGTAAACTTCTACTTCTATTTCTGATTCGATGGTTTGTGAACTTGTGATGAACTTTGTAACATTTGATCATCTACTCTGAAAGATGTGTAAGTACTGAAGACAAATAGATGAGAGAAGAATTTTTTTCTTTTCCTCATCTAGAGAAGATATTCCCTTTCCTCTGCTTTGGATCTTTTTACATTTCTTCCTAAATAGCTTTCATAGAAAATGTTTTTCAATTTGGTAATAAACGCTTAAATCACATTTCAATGTGTTCCTTTTTCTTCATCCAACTTCAGACAAGCAGGCAACAAGTTAGAGTCACACAGTTCCTGCTGATGTAGAACAAAGCCATATTACTTAATACTCCCTTGTTTGGGTACAGTTGTTATTTCCCTAAACCAGCAGCCTTTTACCCTCTGATAGATCAAGAAAGTTTTTTATGATTTTTAAAGAAGTTATCATCAGCATTTCAGTACAGTTAGAAAAGTAAAATTTCTGGAAACTCTGAGACATTAAAGCCACACCAGAGTCCTACTCTGTGCCTCCATTGCTACAGTCTCTGGACCAATAACCATTCTCTCAACTACAAAGTGTTCATTTCTCTCCTCTTTGTTTTCCTTGGCTTTTTGCTATTTGTAGGTCATTCAAACTCAGCCAATTCTATAGTAATACAAACTGTTGAGGACCACACTGCCCCTCACCTGGGGGCCACTATGTTGTGGACCGCACTGCCCCACCCTTGGAAGCCAAATGCTCTGGTCCTAGGGATCAGACAACAAGGTCTATCAAGAGAGAGAGTGGGGAAGGGGAAGAGGCATGAAGAATAGAGACAAACCAGAGTGTATGACCAAGTCTCTTTACTCTTTTATTGTCTCTCTCATTGCAAGGAAGTCCTGGGTATTTATAAGCACAAGCAGGGGAACACAGCTGAAGAACTTTACCACTGGGAGCACTAAACAACAAAACAAGATATATGGGATAAACAAGATATTTATCAGAGTGTGCTCAGCTGTTGTAGGCTGTTGAAAACAAGTCTGTTGTCAGGGTATATGGCTCAAGATGTTTGCAAAGATGATAGCTGCTTTCTCCTAAAAGTCGGCTGCCAACAGTCTATATCAATTAAACATGTGAAATTGGAATCACCAGAGATTCTCCAGCTGGTTGCAATTTTAAAATGTTTGAGGGATATTCCAGACACACAACTTTAACTTGCATGGTGTGTGAGCTTCAACACTCCTGATACAGCAATTGACAGAAAGTGCCTATGATCATTTGCTAGCCAGGGCCTCTACTGCTTCTACTAGTAGTTAGATTCTACTAACGATGAGGTCCTGTTTCAACAAATTCCAATACTGAGAACAATGTAAGTTTATCACCGAGCAGTTTCTCACTAGTGGAACAATCTCCTTATTTTTCTAATCAAGAAAAATATGTAGTGATATGGATTTGTTCATTGTAACCTTTGATTTTTTTCCTTAGATAATTTTCAGAGCCTTCCTGAATTTAGTTAAAATATTCTGAGGTAATGCATCAGCTTGGAGTAAACATTTTTCACATCTTTTTAAAAAGGTAATTTCAAATGTATTTCCAGGATTTATAAACTGTGCATGAGCATGTATGTCATCTACTGCACCAAAGATATTCCTTTAAAGATTTACAGATCATGGTATTTGTATGAATAGACTTGCACGAGAATTTAAGATGGAGATAATACCTGAATAATGAGTTTTTGTGTTTTTGTTCAGAGTGTATGTTCTCATATGTGTAAAATGTTAGCATGGAACTCAATGCACAGAGTCTGAATGGTTATCCCTGAAAACTATTAAGCCATGTTTTCATTTATTTTTTGGTAAACTTTTATCTCATACTCACTTGAAGTCAAGAGAGAAAGCAGACTTATTGCTGAGGGTCTGAGAGTCTCTACATGTTTTCTGCTTCAATCTTTTTAACTAAACCTAGTACTACTACAGCAGTAAGCCTGAAATATTGCACAGAATCTTCCCTACTTTAGTTAACACCAATCATTATCTCTAATTCAGTATTTCTAACTTTTGTAATGCTCACCACTGACACACAAGTTTAATTATTCGTATGTGGGCAGACGAACCTGGAGTTGAATGAATGATTTTTCAGTTCTAAGACCATTAGAAATATGTGTTTGAAGAGGCTCTTAAGCATCACCCATGAAAGAGACATTCCGATTCCAAAGAGGTTGTTACTAACCTGTTGATAATCACTACTACAATGCTTACATTACAGGTTTGCAGAAAATATTCATGTCTTCAGCATATGTTTTATGAAAGACATTTGTTGGGAAGATGCAACATATATTCATCTAAGGAACCCAAGTGCGAACTGAAAACAACCAAGTCAGCCTCGTTGAATCATTCAGATTTATTTACAGGAAAAATGGAATTGTTTAGCACAAAAGATTTATAGTATTTATCCTGAAACATAAAACCAGCATTTGATAAGAATCATGAATATTGGATACTTGAAATGCACTTCACATCTGTAGGTATAAAATAGAATAAAGAACATATAGTCTCTGTCACTCACTTTGTAAAACACTATTTGAAGTACGACTTGTCGGAGTTTGTTCATTTGAATAAAATAAACAGAATGCTGCCGGTTTTATTACATATTTTGAGGGCTATTGTACACACCTTAATTATTTTCCCTTTGGAATGCAGTATTTCTCTATCCATGAAAGTCTTATACAACTCTATATTCTTCTGGATTCCACACTTGCCTTCATCTTGTAATATTTGAGGTTGAACAAGGAAAAGTTTAATGAAAACTATCCTACATTGTCACATTTTCAGAGTTTCAAGCATAAATAGTTGACATTATCTAAGAGTTGAACATAGCATGAAGGATTTCACAAGTTTTTCATAACTGTACTAATTCTCTAGTGTGGAGACACAAAAATTGCAAAAAATACACAATGGATAAAACATATGCCACATTTTTCCCAACAGAAAAACTTCCCCCTCTAAAAAATTTTAGATGTTTCCTCTGACCTGAAATGAAGTCAAAGATATTTCCATATGCATTACATGTTAATATTCTCACCGGTATGAATTCTCTTTTATGTTCTAATAGATATGCCAAAAGTAAAAGATTTACGATTTAAAGACATTTGAAAGTTTTCCCTCCTTTAAGAATTCTCTAATAAATTTTAAGATATTTCTTGGTAGAGGGTTACCTCATTTACTTCATTCATAAAGTTTCTTTAATGTATGATATCTCTGATAATTTCACAGATTGACATTGTGGGTAATGCATTTGTCACACAATATTTGTAAGGTTTATCTCATGTATGAATTCTCTGATGCCTTCCCACATTAACTATATGGGTATATAATTTGTCACATTCATGGCATTTGTAATTTTCTCTTCGGTATGGATTCTCTGATGAATTCTCCAACAGCTTTTGTAAGTAAAACATTTGCCACATTCACTACATTTGTGAGGTTACTCTCCCGTGTGAATTTTCTGATAAATTCTCAGTTTTCCGTTTTCAGTAAAGCATTTGTCACACTCACTACACTTATCAGGTTTCTCTCCACTATGAATTCTCATATAAACTCTCAGACTGAATTTGTCAGTAAAGCATTTGTCACATTCACTACATCTGTAAGGTTTCTTTCCTGTATGAATTCTCTGATGAATACTAAGATGGGATTGTCCGGTAAAGCATTTGTCACATTCACTACATTTGTAAGGTTTGTTTCCCTTATGAATAATCTGATGCTGTCTTAGATGGCTTTTTTGAGTAAAGCACTTGTCATATTCACAGTATTTTAAGGTTTCTCTCTTATATGAAGTCTCTGATGACTTTTCAGATGTCCACTGTAATTAAAGCATTTGTCATACTCTCTACATTTTTAATGTTTCTCTCCTGTATGAATTCTCTGATGAATTTTCAGTTTGCCTTTTTGAGTAAAGCATTTGTCACACTCTCTACATTTGTAAGGTTTCTCTCCAGTATGAATTCTCTGATGAATTTCCAGACTGCCTTTTTCAGTAAAGCATTTGTCACATTCTCTACACTTATAAGGTTTCTCTCCAGTATGAATTCGCTGATGACTATTAAGATTGGACTTTTGGGCAAAGGATTGGTCACATTTAGAGCATTTGTAAGGTTTCTCTCCTGTATGAATTCTCTGATGAATTTTCAGTTTGCCTTTTTGAATAAACGATTTGTCACATTCACTACATTTGTAAGGTTTCTCTCCTGTATGAATTCTCTGATGAATTTTCAGACTGCCTTTTTCAGTAAAGCATTTGTCACATTCACTACACTTATAAGGTTTCTCTCCAGTATGAATTCGCTGATGAATACTAAGACTGGATTTTAGGGCAAAGGATTTGTCACATTCACAGCATTTGTAAGGTTTCTTTCCTTTATGAACAATCTGATGCTGTCTTAGATGGCTTTTTTGAGTAAAGCGTTTGTCACATTCACTACATTTGTAAGGTTTTTCTCCTGTATGAATTCTCTGATGAATTCTCAGACTGCCTTTTTCAGTAAAGCATTTGTCACATTCACTACACTTATAAGGTTTCTCTCCAGTATGAATTCGCTGATGACTATTAAGATTGGACTTTTGGGCAAAGCATTTGTCACATTCACAGCATTTGTAAGGTTTCTCTCCTGTATGAATTCTCTGATGAATTTTCAGTTTGCATTTTTGAATAAACGATTTGTCACATTCACTACATTTGTAAGGTTTCTCTCCTGTATGAATTCTCTGATGAATTTTCAGACTGCCTTTTTCAGTAAAGCATTTGTCACATTCACTACACTTATAAGGTTTCTCTCCAGTATGAATTCGCTGATGAATACTAAGACTGGATTTTAGGGCAAAGGATGTGTCACATTTACAGCATTTGTAAGGTTTCTTTCCTTCATAAATAATCTGATGCTGTCTTAGATGGCTTTTTTGAGTAAAGCATTTGTCACACTCACTACATTTGTAAGGTTTCTCTCCTGTATGAATTCTCTGATGAATTTTCAGACTGCCTTTTTGAGTAAAGCATTTGTCACATTCACTACACTTATAAGGTTTCTCTCCAGTATGAATTCGCTGATGAATACTAAGACTGGATTTTAGGGCAAAGGATTTGTCACATTCACAGCATTTGTAAGGTTTCTTTCCTTTATGAACAATCTGATGCTGTCTTAGATGGCTTTTTTGACTAAAGCGTTTGTCACATTCACTACATTTGTAAGGTTTTTCTCCTGTATGAATTCTCTGATGAATTCTCAGACTGCATTTATGAGTAAAGCATTTGTCACACTCACTATATTTATAAGGTTTCTCTCCATTATGAATTCGCTGATGAATACTAAGACTGGATTTTCGGGCAAACCATTTGTCACACTTACTACACTTATAAGATTTCTGTCTTGTATGAATTCTCTGATGCTGTCTTAGATGGCTTTTTTGAGTAAAGCATTTGTCACAGTCACTACATTTTTGAGGTTTCTTTCCTGAATAAATGCTCTGCTGACTTTGAAGATTGTCTCTCTGGATAAAGCATTTGTCAAGTTCACTACATTTGTGAGAATTCCCTCCACTATTGTTTTGTTTATAGAGAAAAACCTTAGCAGATTCTGTATTTCTATTGGGTTCATTCTTTCCTATGTGGATTCCTTGATTGAAACTAATGACTGAACACACATTTAAACCATTTGCACATTCTTTATACTTGAAAACTTCTTCAGTGTTCTCAGTTTTAGGTATTTTTAGGTTTGAGAATTGAGGAGATGCATCTCTAGGGTTAGTTTTATGAGATGTACTTTGGGTAGATTCATGAATCATATCGCCAAGGTCATTGCATTTAGAAGACTTTTCTTGGATATTCACAGGCTCATGAACAATATACAGTGTGTCTTGATCCAAGACCTTCCCATACATTCCACATATGCAATGATTTTCTGAATAAAAGTACAATTAGGGATATCAGGCATTAACTACATGATTATGAAGTGATTTAATAACCAGTGTTTGCTGAAGTTTTAGAGTCTCATGGACTCGTGCTCTCAAGAGGTTTTTTTTTTTTTTTTTTTATCATTACATGGATCCTTAGAAGGACCTCAAACCTGACCTATAACAAATTATAGGAAATGATAATTGTCTTCTAAAACTTATTTTAAATTGTACCTCCTATCCACCTCAAAAATATTAATCCATAATTGTTCCTGCTTAAAGGAAATACTGGGGAAATGAGTGGATCAGAGACTAAAGGACAGTCCATTCAGACACTGCCCCACCTGGGGATCCATTCCACATGCAGACAAGAAACAAAGACAGGATTGCTATACCATTAAGTGCTTACTGACAGGAGCCTGATATTGCAGTCTCCTGTGAGGCTCTGCCAGCATCTGAACAACATAAATGGATGCTTGCAGCCAACAGTTGAACTTACCATGGGTCCCAGATAGGGGAGTTAGGGGAAGGACTGAAGTAGCTGAGTGAATTTGCAACCCCATAGGAAGAACAATAATATCAATCAACCAGATCCCCCTGGACTCCCAAAAACAAAATCATCAAGGATTTTTAGTAAACATGGAGGGACTCATGCCCCGACTATATATGTAGCACAGGAATGCCATATCTGACATCAATGAGAGTGGGGGGTACTTGGTCCCTTGAAGGCTTGGTGACCCAGCATAGGGGAATCCTAGTGCAGTGAGTGGGCATTGTGGAGTGGGTAGGGGAGTGCTCTCATAAAAGTAGGGGGAGAAAGCAGGAGAGAAGTGGTTTACAGAGAAGAAACATGGAAGGAAGAAAACATTAGAAATGTAAATAATGTAACAAATAAGAAAAAGAAGATTGTACTTTGCAGAAGCTAGGACAAATAATTGATTGATCTGTAATGAAATTTGAAAAAGTAGATCTCTAAACAATGTATCACTAATATTATGGTTACAATTTGATTCAGAGTAACAGTGTGTAGCTATGGTCAGTTATATATTTATGATGCAACTGACATTGACATGAAAACCAGTAAAGAGTTTTTATTTTAGCATCCTAAGTGAAAAAATAAATAATCATGTCCCAAAACTAAACCAATTGTCAAAAGGTAAATAAAAAATTTCTCTATAAGAACAGCTCTATATACACTTGAAACCTTTTGTAGTTTTTATACTCATAAATGAGGGAACATTTTAAAGAATTTCTAAGATTAAAATAATCAAACTATTTTATGTATAGAAATATAATTCCTTGTTCTGAATATTTAATTTTTTTGAACTTTAAAGACTTGAATCAAGCTAGATTAGTGGTAAGGAGAGAGCTCAGAGAATATTGCACTGATTACTCTTCCAAAGAAAGCAGAGTAATGTAAAAAAAAAAAAAAAAAAAAAAAAAAAAAAAACCACAATGAAACATTATGATTTCAACCAGAAAAATCATGATTTTCCCTCTTTTGGGGGTCTGTAGACACTTCAGAGAGTTTGCATGAACACAAAATGGGAACATTCAGTGAAAGAATCAGGGTGTCAAGAAGAAGTGAATTCTTACCCACAAACAATAGATTGTTGTAATTCTCCAACATCACATCCATGTACAATGCCCTCTGAGCAAAATCGAGACATTCCCATTCCTCCAGTGAGAAGTCCACAGCCACATCCTTAAAGGTTAATGGACCCTGGAAAAGAAAACTAGTTATTTGTTACTGGAGCAAAATCTTTCCTTTGTTAAAAAGGAATTAATTAAGATATACTTTGTGATACAAATGATTGAAGAAAATATTGAAGCATGAATGTTTTCAAAAAGTTCTATGGAGACGCATCTGAAGTTATTAACTGCTGCTCTTCCACAGACAATCTATACAATGACTTACTTGAATGCTCACATTTAGAAAGGCTCTCACATTCATAAGTTTTCTTTGTTTACTAAGACCTTAGCAGTAAATGAAAGATTGGCCACCATCACTACATTTGAAAATTTTGCGTACAATTTGATTTGTAAAATATCTTTTACATAAAATCTTTTACATTTTTGCATGATATTGAAAGGTATAGAGAATTTATAAAAGACATACAAGTTTTTATGACCCCTTGACCTGAGCCCAAAATGTAGGCCAGCTGGTTGGAGCTCTAGATTCTAAGAACTGGCTAACCATAAAGTAGATATTTAAGCAAGATTAAATTCCCGAAAAAAAGCATGTATGGGATGTTCCCCACATGACTGACTCAATAATGTGCTGAGACTTTCCACTATTTTTATGATGTTCTTCCTTGGTTTCCACCTCACCCTGCTGGTTTGTGGTTTTTTCCTTTAAATACCCTTCTCCCCCTGGCCTCTGGGTCGACATTCCTCTGCCCCTGCGCGGGTTACCAGTCTCGGCCTCAGTTGACTGATCCTGAAATAAAGCCTCTTGCTGTTTGCATCAAGTTAAGTGTCTTGTGAGTTACTGGGTGGCCATCACATCCCAAGACTTGAGTGAGGGTCTCCCCTTTTGGGGGTCTTTCAATATAATTATTTCAAACACAGTAATCATTTACAGAATATAATATATACATTTGAAGTCTAGATGCAACAACACAAGTTTATGAAATATGGGTTGATATCAAATAAAATCCCAGTGCTACATCATAAATTGTCAAACTATGATTTCAAGAGACATGCTTTCAAATTTTACAATGCACAGCTTGCTGAAATATGGACACTTGCTTATTCCTGTGTACAGCTGCATCTCATTTGTCTGTATTACAACAGATCTATTTAACAATCTGTGGACTAAGTAGAATGTTACATCCTTTCTACATCAAACTGGTAGAATATGAAATGCAGAATTAATGAATGAACTAAATGTCAGAGTTTTTTCTTAAACAGAATAAACTGTGGCCATCAAGGCATATATTCAACATTCCATATGATGCAGAAAATCAAATGCTTTGCGAATTTATTTTATGAGAATATATTCAAAACTATAAAGTAGAAAAACCAGTATTTTAGAACATTAAAATATTTAATATTTTATATAAGTTGGCATAATCAATACATATAATAACAATTTTATAAATTCCATATGGTCTTTCATTAAAGAGTGACTAGATATGTATGTCTGAACAAGTGGCATAAGTGACAATGCATTCCAATGAAGTAGAATCATTTTCTTTAATCAAATTTTGTTTTCAAATTGAAGGAGAATTATACTAATTCTTCATGAGTATTTAATAATTATTCTTCATAATAGTAACTATTTAAAATTTCAACCTTCTAATTTTAACCTTATTTAATTTTCTTCAGTATTTGACCACTTATGTATCAGAATTATAGCTTGCATAGAAGTATGATCTATAATTCTTCCTTTGTTTATAAAAACTATAATATACTGTTTTTCTACTGTCTCTATTACAAATGAGCCTCAAAAATGTAAACCTGGGCATGAAAAAATGACTAAGGGGTAAAGGTACTTGCTGCTTTTCCATAGAAATGTAATTTCATTCTTTCTAAACATATTGACTACTATGTCTGACATCAGTCAGCAGGAATTTGTGCTGCACTCAGGGTTTTAGGAGCATAATACAGCATTAAGTGTACATAAAATATTCAGATGAACATTTATATACTTAAAATTGTATTGTAATGAAAAATAGAGTCATTGCTACAACCCTTCAGTTATGTAATGAATACTTTCGATATAGAAGAATAACATAGGTTCTATCAAGTCTTCTTCTTCTAAAGAAACAAAAACAAAAATTTAGGAAACATATTAATTTATGTTTGAAAATTGAGGGTTTATACATAGCACTAAGGCAATGCCCTGTAGAAAATGTCTCACTAATGTATTTCATTTGGTGAAATGAGAAGGTGAAGACCACAGGACATACACCACTTCTAAAGATTGAAATCAAAAAGAAAGAAATACAGACATTTCTATACTGAAAATTTACCACAGGAGCAGTATCTGTCATGAAACAAACAGATTCCAGGTTTCAACACTTCAATAATTACTGTGTGACATAAAATGTCAAAGAGTTGTCAGAATACTGAAATCTGCATCAGACCTCAATCACATCATTGGCAAAAGAAGGACAATTCCCATCCATCATCTGTGCCTCTAGAGAGCTAATACATGTACTATTAGGATTCAACACATTGGGTCCCTTACAATTTTACACTTCTACAAATTCTACTCTTCCACATATTGCTTAGTGATGCGAATTTCAACATATTTCCATATCCACATTCACAAACTTGTGTCTGGAAATCAGACCATCTATGAAATACAATTGATGTGACACAAGAGACCTTACTTCCACAGTAATATAAAAGGACAAAACTTTAACTAATATCGAAAACACCCATCAATATATTCTTGAGAATCATTTTTAATAGATGCTGTTGGAGACCACCTGGTCTGCAGTCCATGGGCATTTTATGTCCTCACAGTATAAAATCCAGTAAAAATATGAAGATGTTATACACATGAAAAAACAAAACATTAAATTTTCATTATCACAGAGGAAAATGAAGATCATAGAAAAGAAGCTCTTAGATAACATTTCACATATAATTAATCTTTTGAATAGATTGAATAAAAAACAGGATTTTTAAGAAATGTGGACAGGACACTTACCTGCGGAGTGTTTACCAAAGAAGCACTCATTCTTTTTGTTGTTCTTCTCCTAGGTGCTGTGTGAGGAACAAAGATTAGAATTCTTGAAATTTCACATCAAGGATTAAACAATTCAAAGATGAAAGAAATATGACTCTATTATAAATAGTGCTAAATCACATTAAAAAATTATTAAAAGCAAAATGATACCAAGTATCTTGTCAACATTTCTACAGCTGTGACAGCTTGTGATCATTTGTGTCCTGATATGAGTATAACCTGAGGACTATTTCTAACCTCAGAAATTACCAGGCACAAACATAGAACACATGTTATCCTGCTGTAGAACACTAATACTCAGGGTAATTATTGAAAACTCACCTTTCTGCAACTAGAGTCAAAGACAAACAGCTAGTGCATGCCTAAACTGATTTCTAGAATTGAATGGAGTTTCATTATTAATCACACTAGAATAAAATATCTGAGTCTTTGATGAAAGTCTAGATCATTCTATGCGGAAGATAAAGTATATGTCTTTTCCATTTGCGTCCTGTTGTCTTGGAATACAAAGGTTCTATCTCATACATATGTTCTAGTTCTACATGAAAGTAAGAATGATTGGCATGGGTCTCCTGGCATAAATACCCACACATACACATACATACACATACATACATATGTTTACACATAAATAAAAACATAAGAACTCATTCTGACTGTTGAGATATTATTACTATGAAAAGTGCTCATGACCATGGTATCAGCAAATATGCAGTACTTTTTAAGTATTTCATTCATCTTAAATTTCTCTCATGTCAAATATTTTTCTTGGTATTTAACAGGTACATAGTTTCTTTCTACAACCCTGCATCACAAGTTTAGATTGACACTTAGAAAGAGCAGATGGATGGACTGCTGTGGAAAATCATATAAAATTAATGAGAATTGATGAGGAAAATGATAATTTCCTAAAAACAATTCAGCAAGTCCACTTTCAATGTCATGACATTAAGCCAAACAATAAGGAAGGGCTGACACCAAGGCACTCAGTGTTTCTTCAAACATTGTAGAGGACTAAAGAGATGCACCACTAAATTCTCAAATGTACAAAGAGAAAAGTAACAGTCCATATGCACCAGCATACATTGAAAGAAGCTTCTCACTAATGGATAGAGAAAGTGAACTCAACTTGATTTCATGCCAGAGACGCAAGACTATTTCAAGAGTCACAAGCCAGACAAGACAAGGCTCAAAATTTGATCAGTGAGAGAAGGCTCACAACCATGTCAATAGACTTATAAAATGCCTGAGACAAAATATCACAGAGGATCACTAGAAAAGCTCTGTATATTGTGAGAACAGAAGGAACATCCCTTACTCTAATGAAGATAATAGTCAAGATCTTAAACCTATCATTACAAAAATTAAAGGCAGCTGTCATCACTCAATTGTTTTTAGAAGAGAGACAAGGATGTGCAAAGCATTCAAACTAAATCATCACAGTGCAGCAGTACTTACATAGAGCTCTGATGGTAATGTCTACATAAGAATCAGTTAGAGCAGTATTCCAGTGAGTACAATGTGTCTGATATACAGCCAGGAAAATAGTAACGCTGTGACCTTCAGGACAGCACTTAAGGCTGTGGGACGGAACTCTTAAAACATGAGGTGAAGAATATATAAATTAGTATAAGAACTATTCTTTAGAGGATTTCTCAACAATGCAAAACATAAAGGTACAATATGAATTATATGAGTGGCTCCATGGACCTGGAAGAACAGAAGCAGCTGCACTACTGAGACAGTAAAGGGAAAAAACAGTTAAATAAAAACAAGGTTCATGGTGCAAGTAATAAAGGATCACCAGGAAGTGAGGAAGTGATGATCTCAGGACAAAATCCCACTCAGTTAAGCTTTCTGTTTCTGTTTAAAAGGAAAGGGAGGTTTCTGAGTTCAAGAACAGCCCAGGAAAAAATAAGTTCTACGTGAGGAAAAGGTTACATCCAGGTATAGTGTGAAAGGACTTTAACCCCAGCATTCACTAGACAGAGCCATACACACCTATGAGTTCAATATCTATGGACAGAGAAATTTCCTACAGCCAAACTTAGTGAAGGACTTGAAAAATAGGTACCTAATATATCACTTAAACATAGCCTCTATGACCTGGGCAGTGGTGGCGCATGCCTTTAATCCCAGCACTTGGGAGGTAGAGACAGGCAGATTTCTGAGATCAAGGCCAGCCTGCTCTACAGAGTGAGTTCCAGGATAGCCAGGACTACACAGAAAAAGGCTGCTTTCAGTCTTTGTAAAAGAAACAGTTTTCAATGGGCAACAGTTATTTCAGAGACACAAGACTAATGAAATATTGAGATAAACTCACTGGTGACTCTACTGTCTATAATGGAAAATCCATATCACCACACTTACTATTATTCTCAGTGTAAAATTCCAGAAACATTATTGAAATAATATCAGGCAAGACCAAGTTCATGTTCTCTTTCGACTGACAGGGGAGAACCACCCCACCCCTTGTCCAATCACTGTAACACACCTAGATCCTTTGTGACAGTCTCCTTGGCCTGGCCTTACCATCCAGGGCTCTCACCATTGATTTAAGGGTGATCAGATATGGCTGAAAAGAGGGAGACCTGATTATGGGAAAACATTTGTCACAAAATACCTAGAACTTTTCAAGAATCAAAAATGAAAGATGACTACACATGACAAAGGACATACATGATTGAAACAGAACATTGAATAGAAGAGGTCTCTTTTTCTCTGAGAATTTCAGTTTAATCTATAAGATATGAGACTCCTTCATACAGGTCACACACATTCAGAGTCCTTTTCCTAGGAACCCTAAAGGGGAGCAAAAAAAGACTGCAAGACAACTATTTTGACAAACATAATAAAGATAGCTGAAATCTAACAACAGCTGTCTGTAGCAAGGGCTGGCCAGGACCTAGTCAGGTATCAAAGAAACTCAGGACAAGTGGATGACTGGGGGCCTATTAACATGTCAATCTGGACATTGTTGCCTAGATACTTTTTTTACTCCTAGTTCCTCTCTTAGCCAGCCCCTCTACCTTCCCTTCTCTTCATCCATCCCCATCCCCCTCCTTCCACAGGCTGGTTATGTTTTGACCCAGCTAGATACCTCTGATTGATTTCTCCCTCAAACTGTAAAGTCCAAAATTAACCCATAAGCACCACCTGCCCCCAAAACAGGTACCTTCCTGAAAGTACTGCTGCCAGTTGAAAGTCTTAGGAAAACATGAACATTCATTATAAACTAAAATGCCTTATCTGATTGTCTTTAGAAACCCTTGTAGCATGTGTCCAAAGTCCATCTCTTGATCAAGATGTAATATTGAATAAAGCTTGCCCACATGGTGGAAGTAGTCTTTCTCTGGTGACATTCCCGGTTTACAGAAGCCACAATATTTCGTCTCCTCAGCCGGACATTTCAGAAGTCCTGACTTCACTTTTCATTGAGCCCTAAGGTGTTACACTAACAACTAATCCTAAGAAGACACTGTACAGCCCAAACGAAAGGACCTCGGGATCCATAAAGAACTGCAGATGCACCCCAAATCACTCACGAGAAACAGGGCTTGATGTAATAGCAAGAAGCTCTCTACAGAGGCATACAAATTCATTCTCATGGGAAAAGGCTAGTCTCTTAAAATGACAAATGGAGCAAAAGAGAAGAATGCATGGGTGAGCCAGGTAGTGGTGGTGCACACCTGTGATCCCGGTACTTGGGAGGCAGAGGCAGGTGGATTTCTGAGTTCAAAAACAGCCTGGTCTACAGAGTGAATTCCAGAACAGCCAGGGCTACACAGAGAAACCTTGTCTCAAAAAACAGAACAAACAAAAAAAATGCATGTGTGAATCTGAATTTGGGGAAAGTTATTACTAATCCAGCAAAGAAAATCTCCATGTACAAACCACAGATACTGCAAATGATCTACAAGATTATTTCAGAAGAATATCCTAGGGAAAATAAAATTGATTAAACATAAAGATGAACCCCAGTCAATAGTGTTATGACCAGATTATGAAAACCCTATAATTTTCAAGAATCATTTCTGATGCAATTCACATGACTGGTTTATTCCAGCTTAGGATGGAAAGGTTACTTGAGTGACCACAAGGTTTAGGGAAAGGAATTTTTTAAATGGAAAAATAACCACAAGTGGGGGTGTCTAATTTTTGCCATTATATGTTTGGGTAAGAGGTTTATGGCAAGTTGACTTTTGAAGTGAATGGTCTGCTTTAGGCTCCAAGGCCACAATGGCTCTGGCCTGGCATCTAGAGAACATCTGCCCATCCATTAAGAGCTTTTACTGAAGAATAGCCATTACCCACCTCTGGGTTCACAAGTCAGTTTTGCCAGAGTTGCTAGGGAATGCTACCTCCTGAGGAAAAATATGCAGGAAAGGAAGGGTTGCTAGGGAACACCACCTCTTGAGGGAAAACTCAGGAAAGAATGTAGTTGGGCCTGTAACTCTTGGCAGCTACAGTTGGCCAGAAATATCCTCTCAACTCGAGACCTGATTTTTGGTATAAACTTAAGTCTCCAAGGCTGGCTTAGGTTTCTCATTTCTTAATATGATCTCAAACTTCCTGACAACTGTAAAATATTCAGAACATAATAGTGAGAGTAGCTGCAGAAAATGCACCCCTGAACCTCACACAGGTTCCAGGACAAACTGCTGACTGGTAACTCCCAGAATGCCCACACAGCAACAGTAGCTTAAGGAAGTTTTCTGGTATGTCAAATGCTTGGATCTAGTCTCCCACCATGATGTCCTGACCATAACAGCCAAGCTACACAGAGAATACTGAAATTGTGGGATTTTTTGTCACTATGGATTGATTCCTTGGAGTAACTCCTGGATCCACCCAATATTCAGAAGCTTCTTGTTACATGTTTTTAGTAAACCCACCTACTTCAGACTCTAAATTACTTAGCTTCCCAGTTCCACTCTGCTGTTTCTATTTGTTTGTTTGTTTTTCTTTGTCTTAGTGCTTCACTGCTTGTTTACGTTGTCTTCTTAAACTCATCTCATCATGCAGGTGTGCTCGCCCTCCCCATCAGGAACCACTCCTCCTACTCTGTTGCAGGCTGACTTCGCACAACTGCAGCTGTCAGGATGCCCAGGACCTATTCTGCACAGCTTCCCACAAGCTTGCTGCCAGTCTAGACCTGAACTGGATGTAGTAGGACACTGCACACTGAACCCTTCAGATACATGAGATCCTGCCTAACTTCTCACAGTGTGAGTTTACCCCTGATCTGAAGATGCACAAAAGAAGGCAATTACCTCAGAATTCTGATGCGCAGAAAAGATTCCCAAGACAGAGTAAAACTAAAATAAAATGCCTTGGCTTCAACATTGTACAATATATTTAACATTGTAAGGGGGAAAATATACATGATATACAAGATACAGAACTGAAAATCAAAGTCATGATCAAAGAGATCAAACTTATAAATCATGTCAATTAACTAAAAGAGGAGAGGAAGAAAATGATGCTGATTCGTGCACAATTAAATAATAGCAAATTTCTGAAAAAAGTGCGACAATGTGAGATAATGAAAACTGATTCAATAATTGCTTAGAAACTCACAAAATAAATAAATAAATATTCTAAAGAGAAAATGCAGTAAGAAAAAGAATGACTCAGAGAGAACCTCTGGGAGACAGCATATCAGACTTGAAGAAAACGTAGAAGAGCTGAAAGATTCAGTCAAAAAAATGATGAATTAAAATAATGTTAAGGCATAGTTCCGGTCTGGGCCAGAGCACTGAGCAGATCTTGGGTGGCAGCTCTGCCCCCAACCTCCAAGAACCCAGAGGAAGTGGGGATCCCAGGCACTCGAACTCAGGCAGTATCTTTGGTAAGCAGACAGCAGGGCCTGCCCTAACAGGGAGTTACTGGAAACCAAAAGGACCCAGGAAGTCACTCCCAGCCCGGAACACTGGTTCCTTCCGGTCTGGGCCAGAGCACTGAGCAGATCTTGGGTGGAAGCTCTGTCCCCAACCTCCAAGGACCCAGAGGAAGCATGGATCCCAGGTGCTCTAACTCAGGCAGTATCTTAGGTAAGCAGACATCAGGGCCTGCCGGAAACAGGGAGTAATTGGGATCAACAAGGACCAGGGAAGTCACTCCCAGCCCAGAACACTGGTTCCTTCAGGTCTGGGCCAGAGCACTGAGCAGATCTTGGGTGGCAGCTCTGTCCCCAACCTCCAAGAACCCAGAGGAAGCGGTGATCCCAGGCACTCTAACTTGGACAGTGTCTTAAAAACTAGTTCTCAGATCTGAGGCCTGGATCAGACCTCTGCCAGGTCTGCTGTTGTGTGGACCCGGATTCCAAATGAGACATACTGGAAGGTCCACACAACCCAGAGCCACAGAGGAACAATTGAACTCAGAGCATCAAACAACATATCTTGAGATATTCTAGAGGAGACACTGCACCCAGAACAGCAGACACCTAGCTGTACTACTACCTTGGAGGCACCATATCCTGAGGCATCCTAGAGGTACCACTATAATCAGTGCAACTGGAAAGGATCACAGAGTCATCTGGACCCCTAGAAGATCAGACACAAGCTAGATAACTGGAAAGACAGGCTTCAGTCAGAGACAGCAAGTACAGGCAGCACTAGAGTTAACCAGATGGCAAAAGGCAAGAGCAAGAACATAAGCAACAGAAACCAAAGTTACATGGCATCATCAGAACCCAGCTCCCCCATCAGAGCAAGCCCTGAACACCTCATCACACCAGAAAAGCAGGAATCAGAATTAAAATCACTTCTCATGATGATGATAGAGAGCTTTAAGAAAGACATAAATAACACTCTCAAAGAACTTAAGGAGAGCACTGGTAGACAGATAGAAACCCTTAAAGAGGAAACACAAAAATCCCTTAAGGAATTGCAAGAAAATGCAACCAAATGGGAAAAGGAATTAAACAGAACCATGCAAGATCTAAAAATGGAAGTAGAAACAATAAAGAAATCACAAAGGGACAATACCCTGGAGATAGAAAACCTAAAAAAAAGATCAGGAGTCATAGACACAAGTATCACCAACAGAATACAAGAGATGGAAGAGAGAATCTTATGTGCAGAAGATACCATGGAAAACATTGACACAACTGTCAAAGAAAATGCAAAATACAAAAAGCTACTAACCCAAAATATACAAGAAATCCTAGACACAATGAGGAGGCCAAACCTAAGGATAATAGGTATAGATAAGGGGGGAAGACACCCAACTTAAAGGACCAGTAAATATCCTCAACAAAATTATAGAGGAAAACTTCCCTAACCTAAAGAAAGAGATGTCCATAAATATACAAGAAGCCTACAGAACTCCAAATAGTTTAGACCAGAAAAGAAATACTTCCCGCCATATAATAGTCAAAACATCAAATGTACAACACAAAGAAAAAATACTAAAAGCAGTAAGGGAAAAAGGCAATGTAACATATAAAGGCAGACCCATAAGAATTACACCAGACTTCTCACCAGAGACCATAAAAGCCAGAAGATCCTGGACCGATATCATACAGACCCTAAGAGAACACAAATGCCAGCCCAGACTTCTATACCCAGCAAAACTCTCAATCATTATTGATGGAGAAACCAAAATATTCCATGACAAATCCAAATTTACTCAGTATCTCAATACAAATCCAGCACTTCAAAGAATAATTGATGGAAAACTTCAACACAAGGAGGGAAACTACAACCTAGAAAAAGGAAGAAAGTAATCTTCCAAAAACCCCAAAAGAAGATAGTTACACAAACATGTCTCCACGGATGTTAGCCCAAAAGCTTGGATTAGCGAAGACTCAACCCACAGACCACATGAAGCTCATGAAGAAGGAAGACCAAGAGGGGATGCCTCAGTTCTACTTAGAACAAGAAACAAAAATGCTCAAAGGAGCAAATAGGGAAACAAAACATGGAACAGAAACTGAAGGAGGGGCCATCAGGAGACCATTCCACCTGGGTATTCACCCCATGTACAGCCACTTAAGCTAAACACTGTTGTGGATGGCTGGAAGTGCATAATGTGAGGAACATGACATAGCTGTCTCTTTAGAGGTCTGCCAAAGACTAACACACTCAGAGGATAATGCTCACAGTTAACCATTGATATGATCAGGGGTTTCCCAATGGAGAACTTAGTGAGAGGACTGAAGGAACAGAAAGGGTTAATGACCCCAGGTGGAAAGCAACAATACCAAACAACCAGAGCCCCCCAGGGTCTAAACCACCAGCCTGGGAACACATAGGGAGGGACCTAAGACTACAGAGGTATATGTAGGGGAGGATGGCCTTGTCAGACATAGGTGGGAGAGGAGTTTCTTGGTCCCATAAAAAAAATGAACACACAGTGGGGAGGGGGAATGTGAGGGCGGGGAGGGGATAGTGAGGGGGTAGGTGCAGTCACTGCCTCATAGAAGCATGAGGAGGGGGATGGGATAGGAGGTTTTCTGGGTGGTGGGAGGAAGTAGGATAAGGGGATAAAATCTGAAACGTAAATACTACAATCAATTTTAACAAGCGAAAAAAAAAAGTATTCAGAACCAACATCTTTTAAAAAAATGTCAGCCCCCTGGGGGTGGGAAATTTTTTTTTCTTGATACTAAAACTTGTTCTGAGAATTGTATATTGCAGAATACACAGCCTTGGTGTATCTACTCATCAAGCATACTGAGCAGACCTGCCCAAACCTCTGATGTACTGGAATTCCATCTGGATTCAGTGAAGACACAGCATCAGAGGCTTATCAACTTACTCTTCCCCCCACCCCTCTTCTAAAATCTCAACGCCCTTAATCAGCTTGAAGAAGTTAAAGAAGAGTCAGCGCCCCTATTCCCTGGGTTTGGGGACTAATGTGGTTAATAATGGTCTGTCTTTCTAGGGAAAAGTAGTGGTTTTGTTGGAACAGGGGGGATTAGCTAGGACTTATTGCATAGCCATAACCTATTGGTAGAAATCTGTATAATTATTATCAAGATGAAGTTATAATTTCTTAAATGGTACAAAATTTACTTTGATTTCAAATTTAAGGTTTTCATTGGTATGAGCCTCTTATTAATATAAAAATGAGATGAATATTGATACTCATATGGGCATTGTGCCTGTATAACACATTTAGGAATACAAGGCCTAGACCCAGCCCTTTTTAAACTTTTTTAACTGATTTGGGATGGTTAACCTTTGGGTTAAGGGACTATAGCAAATTCATGGCTTTGAGTTTATTGTTAGGGTGTTTTCCATATTTTATTTAGAAATAGCTGAGAGGAGTGAACAAACAACAGTCCAGGTTACCTTACATGGATAGTTGGTTTTCAAAACATCAGAAGTCCATAGAACTGACGCTACAAATATTTATATATTAATGTTCATTTTGATTAGAGACCTGTCTGCTCCTGACAGCTTCCTGTCGTGGATTCTAAGAAGAAATGCCCCAGTGTCAGCAAGGGAACAGGTGACTGCCATTATGATGTTAGGGGATCTCTCCAGTGTACCAATGGAAAGGGGGCATTGTTGGGTAGGAAAGCCCAATGTTTATATGCAGGGCTTAATCCCTGACCATCAAAGCTGAGGAAGTTTAGGGGAAACCATGTCTCTACCAGGGTCAGGTGAAGGTCACATTTGGAATTCAGGGAAGGAAGCTCTTTGTGGGCAGCCATCCTTAGAATTGTGGGTGATCTTCATTTTAAGCCTCAGGTCTGGCAGTGTGGGCCTAGGGAGGCACCTACAAGGCAGGGAAGGGATTGTAGGAGCCCAACCACAGGAGGCTGCCAATGTGAGGGAGGCTTGTAAGTGTGGGAGAGGTAGGGCAGTAGTGTCCCTGGGACAAAGTTCATGCCATGGGTACTGGGGAGCCTCGAGGCTTGCAGTTAGCACTAGGAATTCAGACAGCTATGATAGACTCCTCCTCATCACCATCAGAGTAGTCTGCCAGGCCAAGAGGGCTGGAGGGGAGGCAGTTATGTGCATATTCACATCTGCCTCTTCCTGAAAATAACAGGAGCTGGAAGAGATGCTAGAAAAAAAGGATTCAACAATTCACAAATCAAAGGGAACAGGAAGGAAATAGAGATAAAATTTGAGAGCAAACTCTAGAGGATAATTTACTAAAGCTGGTAAATCAAAATAAGTTTGATGTTTCAATATCAGAACTAAAATATAAAAAGAACATAAAATTATGGAAGCAAGGCCTAGAACAGAAGATATAGGAATTTATAGAGCAGCATGAAAAACAAACTGAAAGAGAAATTTAAGACTTGGCAATATGTCCTAGAGGAAACACTAGAATTGAAGACACAGGAAATTATAGTTCAAAATAAGAGACAGAAAGGGGAAAGTATAGGTGGGAGACAGGAGCTGGAAAAGATGCAAGAATAAAGGATACAATAGTCCACAGATCAGACTGAGCAGCAAAGAGAGAATAATGAAGATTGGGAACAAGACTTGGAGAATAAACTTTTAAAATGAATCAATCAAAATAAAATGGACAGCAGGATATCAGAATTACAATATAAAGAAAAAATTTAAATGTGGAGGCAAAACCTTTAACAGAGAATAAAGGAAATGAAGAATGAGGAGTAGCAACAAGAGGAGAAATATGAAGCATGGAAACAGACCATAAAGAAAAAACTTTAAATTCCAATTAAACCAAATTTTCAGGTTACAAGGCATTTGAATGGCAACCCATGGATATATTACAACTGACAAAATTTAAGGAAAGTGTCGCTAATTTTGAAATGCATTTGCCATTTGTTCAACAAATCCTGACTTCTTTGGCTATTAAAAGTAGTATAATCCCCCAAGATGGGAAGGATATGGCAAAAGCAATACTAGAACCTGCATCACATTTACAATGTTTCTCATGATAGAAGAGGCAAAGGAGATATCACAAAGAAATAGATCCGGGTGTAGAGAGGCTTCCAAAGACCAGCTGCTTGGTGAGGGTTGCTTTGCTGATATAGAGGTGCAGGCTGTATATGATGAGGAAACTTTGGCATTGTGTCTATTAGCAGGCTTAAATGCCTGGGGAAAACTTGTAGAATCAGGAAAGACTTGAACCATTTCCTCAAGTAATGCAAGGTCCAAAGGAAACTTTCCCTGACTTTTTGCAAAGGTTGATCTCAGCTGTGGAAAGGATTGTATCAGATCCAGCAGCAACAAAGGCAATAATTGTGTCTCTAACCTTTAAAAAGGTGAATGCTGTATGAAAGTAAGTAATTAGACCACTGAGGGCAAGATCAGCATTAACAGATGAGTAGATCAGACCTACAACTGATGTTAAACCTCATTCACATGATATGATGTTAATTGTAGAAGCTGCAAGTAGAGACTGATAGATGACCCAAAATTTCAAATGTTTTAACTGTGTAGCTTAGGGTTAATATTGGTATTAACTATGGGAAAAACCAAATTAATTCCAGGGGGGGCTATGCATAATGGGAAATGTGTTTGGCAAAAGCTAACATTTGGCTAGAGCAACCACAGACAACTGGGGCAACATCTCACCAAAAAACACCCAGGAGGAATTGCTACAGGTCCCAAAGCCAGGCAGGGAGAGTTCTCTTCCTCGGGAAAATTAACATCACTGTTCTAAAAACAGATATTGTGAGACAAGATAACAAGGCTTAGGCAAATTCTATAGACAATTCAAAAAAACTAAAAGGGGGCCAAAAATGTTATCAAAAAAACTAAAAGGGGGTCAAAAAACCTTTTAATATTGTTCCAAACCTTCTCCATGAACTATTTTTTGGCCAAAAAAACTATTTTGACTAGTTTAACATCAGTTGTATGTCTGATGTTAAGTTTTAATATTGTTCCAAACCTTCTCCATGAACTATTTTTTGGCCAAAAAAACTATTTTGACTAGTTTAACATCAGTTGTATGTCTGATGCATAGAAGATCAAAAGCCAACACAAAGAACGCATGTAAACAATATTGAGATTGAAAAAATGGTTAGCACTGAACAGATGTCACCATTATCTCTCCAAAATCTTGGCCTGCAAGTTGGCTACTTCAAGAAGTAGACATCCACTTGCAAGGAGTTTGAATTTTATCCCAAATAAAGCAAAGAACCAAATGGATTAAATGTGGAGAACCTGAAGGTCAGGTAGGAAAGTAGAGGCCATACATGGCTGATATAGCAATTGATTTATAGGGAAGGGATCTGTTACAGCAGTGGAAAGCACAAATTAATACCTCTCAGTTTCAGAGTCTGGCCACGAAACTGGTCAGGCTCCTAATAAAAAAAGTTAAATTGTTAAGGAATGTTATCAAAGGCATATACAGACTGTCTAGACTGTCCATAAAGAAGATACAGCAGATGCTGACAATTTAGCTCTACCTCAAGGAGCCACTGATGACAAGACACCAACAGACTTACCACTAAGGTGGTGGACTGACCAACTCATTTGGATTCATCAATGATCTATGACAAAAGAAAACCTGCAGGCATCAGAACAGCTTCCAGCAGCAGCTGGAGACTCAGCATAGAGGAGTCCACCAGCCCTTACATTCAGTATGTTTCATTTTTCTCCAGCAGGAGTCAAAAAACCTTTTAATATTGTTCCAAACCTTCTCCATGAACACTTTATCAAAAGCAAGAATGGGTACATTCTTGGACTCACTGATCTTGGATATACTTTCTCCAAGTAGAACTGAATAGTTTAAAAATTTGTTGGATCAGGTTCACTCAGTGTAACAGGCCAGCCTGGGAAATATGTTTTACTTGATAGGGTGTAATGCAAATGGCATGACTGCAGGGACCGCAGGCAAGTAGAGACAGGTATCTAACAAGTGCCACCTTCTCAGCCAAAAGGTCTGAGGGGAGGAGGCTTCATCCCTTTCTTCCTTTTCTCTGGTTGGTCAGATGGCCCATACTGACATTCATCCTGGTGTTGTGAATTCCTGTGCAAAAAGACAAGCATATTCTCGTCCCTGTGTCAGCAAGGGGGCAGGTGACTGCCATTATTATGTTAGGGGATCTCTCCACTGTGCCAAGGGAAAAGGGGTATTTCTGGGGAGGAAAGTTCAATGTTTATAGGCAGGGTTTAATCCCTGATCATTAAAGCTGAGGAAGTTTATGTAAAACAAGGCCACTACCAGAATCAGGTGAGGGTCATATTTGGACTCAGGAAAAGGAGGCCCTTTGTGGGCAGCATTTTATAGAATTGGGTGTTATCCCATTTTAAGCCTCAGGTCTGGACCTGTGGGTCTAGGGAGGCAGCTGTGAGGCAGGGGATTGCCAGAACCCAACCACAAAAGGTTGTAAATGTGAGTGAGGCATGTAAGTGTGGGAGAGGTAGGGCAGTAGTGTCCCTGACACAAAGTTCTTGACATGGCTACTGGGGAAGGAAGGGACTTAAGGCTATCACCAGGCATTCAGATTCTTTCAAAAAAATGTTTCCTCATCACCATCTGAGGGGTCTGCAAAGGCCTCCAACTGGGCTGGAGGAGAGGCAGATATAGACACATTCACATTTGCCTGTTTCTGACAATGTTTATTGTGAGTGGCAATAACTTCCTCTGGGGAAGATTTTAGACAACTAGTAATGAGGTAATTGTCTTTTCTGAGGCTGTCTGCCTCTGTCTTCTTACATAGCCTAGTCCTGGAAGTTTCAAGTCTCTGTACAATCCTAAGCTTAGAATGCTTTCAGCCTCAGAGATCTACTGCTTAATAAGCTGACCTTTCCTAGTTCTTCCTGAATTCTTGCTGGCTGCTCAACTCAGCTTTTCTCTACACACTGACTGAATCAATTCAGGGGAGGCTATGGATGGGGAAAGGGACAGGGACAGAAACTAAATGGAATTTTTTGGTTATTTTTTGAGACAGGGTTTCTCTATAGCCCTGGCTGTCCTGGAACTCACTCTGTAGATCAGTCTAGCCTCAAATTCATAAATCCACCTGCCTATGCCCTAAAGTGCTGGGATTAAAGGCATGTGCCACCACTACCCAGCTAGAAAGCAGATTTAGCCAGTCAGTGTGTACACGAATTTTTAACCAGAACCAATTGAGTTGACCAACCAGCAAGAGTGCTCTCTCGTTCTCTCTCTTCTATCTCTTCTCTCTCTCTCCTCTCTTTCTCCTCTTATCTAACTTTCATGCCTGACCCTTCTCTTTCTCTGCCCAATGACCTTGGTCTTTGGGGCCAGTGAGCACAATTGCCCAAGAGCAGCTTCCCAAGACATTGGCACTTAATACATTCTAATCTGGCATGAACTGGCTCATCTGAGCAGCAGAGAACAAATAACTTATGGAATGGCCCAGTGGCTGGTTGTAAATCTGGTTTGTCTCCTCTGTTCTGCTCTTCAGCCATATTTCTGAACAGTCCTAGTGAACAAACATGTGTATCCGAGCATCCTGTCTCTAACAGAGAGGGTCAGCGCAGTACTCATCTGTGGGGTGTTTTAGAGCGCATCCTCCCTCATCTAAATTCTATGTGGTGTGACTTTCTCTCTCCTAAGCACTGCAATTCCTTTACATCATAAATCCTGCTCTTCTACACCACAGCTTAATATTGGAGTGCTACCCAACACATGAGACGCCTTTTACAGCCTCCACAAAATGAACTCCAAATGGATCTTACAACGAAATCTTAAATGCTAAGGTCAGAAGTTGTAGAAGTTACTAAGAGAAACTAGGGCTCTTCAAGTGTTTCTGCACACTGCACACAAGCCCATACTCCAAATGCTTGGTGCAAAAGGAGCGCCCAGAGTGAAATTATTCAGAGACAATAACAAGACCTGCAGAATGACTAGGACTAAAAGAGACCCCACAGATGTGGCCACACCTGGCCACCACTTACCACTCAGACCCAGAGAAAAGCCACCACACCAACATCAGAGGCTCAGCCACCTGCTCCTCCCCATGTGGGCAGTGGTTCTGTGCTCACCTTGTAGCAGGTTCAGACCTTGCCTGAGGGTCCCTCGGAGCACCCAGGTGCACTTCCCACTCTTCCTCCTGAAATCAAGGTGGAGAGCTTGCATCTGTGATTCTCAAAATTAACCAGGAAGCTTCCTCAGCCCAGGAACCTGTAACCTCCTGGAATGCTGGGAATTGTAGTTCTTTGGAAATAACAAAGGCTCATGGTAAACTCTGGTAGCTTAATTGATCTTTCAGATACAAGCCCCTGTAAGATGTGAATGAGGTTGTTCCAGCTGGCAAATTCCGGGGCATTTTCCAGACCAAAATCCATCTCTTGGTAAGTATGTAATACTAAATAAATGCCTGCTTTCAATTTGGTTTAAAATCGTTGAGTGGGTTTTTTCCAGCAAAAGTCAGGTTTAACCCACTAAGGTCCATAGGGAGCTAACTCTACCCCATAATTTCTCTTTAGTCCCTGTACTGGAAATTGAGCTGAGCTGCCAAGGTTGCTAAGTGTCCTGAGAGCCAGATTTTCACATCAGGCAGCTGAAGTGGGATCCTCACAGAAACAAGCAGTCTCTAGTAGAAGCTAAGATAAGCAGTTAGCCAGAGGGGGTTCCAGCACAAACAGGCTGAGATAAGTTAGCAAGGATATCTTGACCTTGGGTTCCTAGAAATGGAGTTGGGTAATTTTCTATAGAATTCTTGATCAAAGAGATCCAATTCTAGTTCAAACTGAAATGGCCTCAGCAACAATACAGATGGAGGACAGGTGGCATTGACTTGCTTCCTCTGTCATAACATTTTGTGTGATGGCTTGTAGGTATTGGAAATTGAACCCAGGTCCTCTACAAGGGCATCCAGTGTTCTACATGATTGAGTCATCTCTCTTCAGCCCTTGGTATGAATTAACATTTCCTCTTACCTGGGCCTCAAGATCAACACTGAGAACAGAGTGGGAAAAAGGACTGTATACACATTCTGCCTACTCTGGCAACTGAGGGTGATTGGTTGCACATTATGCAGGCTAGAACGTTTGTTAGGGCAAACTTGATAATATGCTGTGAAAAAAAATAAAATTAAAGGTGCAGAGTAGCTGGGTGGTGGTGGAGCATGCCTTTAATCCCAGCACTTGGGAGGCAGAGGCAGGCGGATTTCTGAGTTCGGGGCCAGCCTGATCTACAAAGTGAGTTCCAAGACAGCCAGGGCTATACAGAGAAACACTGTCTGGAAAAACAAAACAAAACAAAAAAAACAAAAGAAAAAAAAGGTGCAGAGTAGGTGGCAGCTCACACTCGGTTGCTGAGCTGAGATATGGAAATCTTTATTTCCTGACAAGCCTGTGTGATGTCTTTATAAAAAGAAAAATAGAAAGAGAGCCAGGCAGTGGTGGCACATACCTTTAATTCCAACACTTGGGAGGCAGAGGCAGGTGAATTTCTGAGTTCAAGGCCAGACTGGTCTACAGAGTGAGTTCTAGGACATCCAGAGCTATAAAGAGAAACCCTGTCTCAAAAAACAAACAAAAAAAAAAAAACAAAGCAAAGAGAAAGAGAATATGTTCTATGGGTGTGTGGCATCCCTTCCCCCTGAGGGAGCAGCCACACAACAGTACAGTATAGAATAAAGTTTATTCAGGGCATGGGGAGGGGAGTTAAGAGGGTAGTAGAGGCAGAGAAAGCCACTGAGAGACAGAGAGAGAAAGCAAAAGAGTGAGAGAGGAGAGGAGAGCAGGGGAAGGGAGGGTACAGGAGGGCAGGGGATGGGAGAGGAGAGGAGAGGAGAGGAGAGGAGAGGAGAGGAGAGGAGAGGAGAGGAGAGGAGAGGAGAGGAGAGGAGAGGAGAGAGGAAGAAAAGAAGAAGAAAAGAAGAGGAGTAGAATAGTGGCTGGCCATGAGCTCATGGAGAGTGGGGGAAAGGGTGAGGGGACAGATTGGGGAGCAAGAAGGCAAGAGATCAAGAGATCAAGAGTGCAGGAGAGAAAAGAGGGGTAAGCAGCACTTTTAACAGTGGGCAAGGACTACCTGGATATTGCCAGGTAACTATGGGGAGGAGCCTACCTGGCTGTTGCCAGATAACTGTGGGGGTGGAGTTTAAACAGAATGATAACAGCCTGGAATACATAGAAAGAACATAGGAAGATCTGTGTCTAAATATAATGGAAGCCTGGGGTGGGTGCACTTGCTTTCTATCCCAGCACTACTAAGGTGTGGAGTAAGCAGATCTCCCTTAGTTGAAGACCATCTTAGGATGGCTGCTAGTACTTCCTTAGTAAGTTTCTAGAACCTACAACATCTCTCTCATTGTGCCTAATTTCCCTCACCTCTCAAGCTCAAGGAGGAATCCTGTTAAAACATGTTCAACCTTGTCTCTAAATCCTCTCAGACCCTGAGCTCCATCCCTCTGCCCTCAGCCCTCACTGTACTCTAACCATCATCTCATCCTGACTCTTCCTCACACACCAAGCTCCTGACTGTGCAGGGCTTTCACATCTTCACCTACTGGAGTATCCTTTAGAATTGTACCTGAGAGTTCCTAGATCTCTGCTCTGGTCACCTTCTCAGACCTCTCTTGGAATGTCTACCCTGTGGCATGCAGCCACTTGCTCTGGCCTACTGCTTCCCAGCAAGTGTCACTATTCAGTATTGTATCACAGAGTTCCTTGGTGACTCCTCTTGGAACTCTTTAGAATGTGGCATCCTCAAACAGAAAACCTTGTCTAGCCTCCCACTCTTTGCCCAGGTAATAAAGTAAGCCAGGTTTCTGCATATTATCTTGACACTGAAAAATGGAAACAAAAGTGTTGATTTGCAGGCCAGCCTGGGCTACATGGAACCCTGTCTCTAAAAAGAAGGAAGCATGGAGTTACAGGTCTTCAATCTCAGAGCTCAAGAGGGATACCCAGTTCACTAACATAGTTACTATGTCTAAGGTGGGTATCTACATGGGCCCTATTCACTGAACCCTTGGGTACCACATTCATAGCTCTTAGGAATGCTGTTCCCCAGAGCAACAGCAGTCACTGTCTTACCTCACTCCCACACAGGCCATGGAGGCAGAAGGGGGCTGGTGGCAAAGACGGATTTGAACCTACACCTTTATGTTCCTATCATACATCCCATATCCTAGTCAAGATCAGAGTCAAAGGGTATCCTGCTTAAGCCTGTTGGAGAAGAAAGTAGGTGCAATTGGGAGAAGAGAAGAGATGAAAGACCCTTTGGTTCCCATATAAAGTGGGTAGAGAGGGACCATCCTCAGTATTGTGTTCTCAAGGGAGGCTTAGTGAAGTCATATAACTTAGGCATTCAAGGCCAAGTCAACATGGCCTGAGTTTGGGGTGATCTAGTGTAAACCAGTGGGTATACAGAGCTGCTCTCCCAGGGCTGAGGATTATGACTACTCAGGGGTTTTCCATAGTTGTGCAGAACAGATGCCTTTAACCTTTGTCTTCCACAGCACTGTCTGCTGGGCTAGAACATCCTGGCAGTGCTGACGTCCTGAAAATGCTGTTTGACAAAGTTCCAGTGCTTGAATGACCTAGACTGACCCTTCACTGCCCTTGGAGGGAATTTACTACACACCTTTTGCTTATAGTTATATATCTCACTGTTAAAAGCCTGTGCCTGAAAGATAGAGCTGAGATGACAAAAAGCTCCTGCAAACAAGAATGAAATTAATGGAAGTTTCCCTGGGGTGGGGAGTGGGGGGGGGAACGCTTAGGCAGAAAATTGAGCCTTTCTTAGAATATGTTATTACTTGGACATGGATTTAGATCACTAATGAATGTTATTAGTAAGCATGACAATGATGTTTTGAGAAAAGATATTAGAGAAGAAAAAACTTAGGGAAAGTCTAGAAGCTGAAAAACTAATTAAATCACTAGGTTCCTATGTTTAGCTTCAGAAATAAGAAACTAATGTAAATAGGAAGAGACTTTGATCAGACAGTTACTGACAAGACTTGGTGCCTTCCTGAAGGCAAAAGCCAGCAGTTTGAGGAATCCTGCTGTTCTTCTATTCTTTATATGACTGGAATAAAGATAGGAACCACTTTGAAACAAGGATTCATGAGGAAAACATTTTCACTTAGTGAACTGCCTGTCTTCCTGAACAAACTTCTCATATCAGAACTTTTCTGATATTATAGAAAAACAAACAACAGCCACTTTCTTTAAGAAAGGGGCTGCATGGTGCTTATAGAACTAAAAAAAAAAAAAAAGGATGGTGGTCTTATGCCAAATATAAAAGAAATATAATGGAAGGAAGGAAGGATTCAACAAGGGTCAGAGAGGTTGAACTTTTGTAGAAAGCCAATCTTGATACAACAGGTATCAACAGGTTGTAGGAAATAACTTTTGCTATTTTAACTCTGTGCCGAACTGAATCAGAATAAAATTCAATACAGTAATCCTGCCTAGACTTTAGGTAAACTGCAAAGCTTTAAAACAACAATCTTAAGGAAGAAAATACTGAGTGAAAAGACATTTGATTTTATCCTAATGTTAATTTTTAGTTCTCATAAAATTGTGGTTTGCTTGCTTTATTCCTCTTTCAATATTCTTATGTAATCGAGGAAAATTTTAGATGTAAATGTATTTTGGAAATCTGTTTAATCAATGAATAAAGCTTCTGAGGAAAGGATTGTATGTATAAAATCTGTGAGAGACACAGGATATCTGAGTAAGTCAAGCCATGCTGAATGTACTTCCTCTCTGTCCTGTCTCTCATGAAATCAAACTGAAACATGAAACCCTCATCTGATTATTCCCTTGAGCTCACTTTTGCATCCACCTGTTTCAGCCCTGGCCATAGACTGGGCTGGTCCTCAACAACAACCTCCTTCCAAAGACTGAGGAATGTTCTGTCCCCAAGAGTCTGGATCTCTGGTCCTCTGTGTCCTGTGAAGCAGGGTGGTGACATCACCTGTCAGTCACAAGTCCATCCCACCTGGTAGGGTCTAGGGTGTGTCCCAGCCTGGAGTGGGAAAGTGTCCAGGTGGGACAGATCCTATATCAAGATGGGAAGCCCAGGCTCTGACAAGGTGTTCCTGCAACTTTGACACTCCTTAACACCTACTCCAGTCTAGCTGGGAAGGAGGCCCTCACTCTAAGATGTAGGAGGAGCTGCAGCTGTTACAGCCCCCATCTATTACCTAGAAACCCCATAATATTTTCCTAGTCATCTGTCCCTTAGTAGTTCCCCAAGACCTAACGATTCTCCTTCCAGGCCTTGCCAGCATAGAACCCACCACTGATCTGGTCATAGCCTCAGGTTACCCAGCTCTATCCCTCCAACTAGAAGCCCTGTGGACTGACAACCCAAAAGTCTACAGTATTCTGCCAGTGCCATCATTTTCACAGAGGACAAGCACTTGAGAGCTGGAAGTGGCCAAGCTGGAGGTGACTGAGCTGTCTTTCCTCAGTTGGCCCCTCTGTCTCCTGGTGTTTTGAAAGTGGGAATTTCAGAGGAGAGAGCAAGAGCTCTGGGTAGCATGCTAATAAAGCTCAGGGCCCTACACTTCCTGTGTCCATGTAAGCCTCTCTTTGCTGATGGTCTTCTTGAGATCAAGGTATCTTGGCCTCATTTGGTCTGACTTTCCCTAAGGAAGACACTGGCTACCTAGGGGTATACACCCATTACTGGGAGTGGGGATATTTTTTTGTACTCTCTACCATATGGTCTCACAAACCCCAGACTGTTCTGGAACTTACAATGTACCCAAGGATGTCTTTGGACTTCTTATTCTTCTGTCTCTCCCTCCTGAGTGTAAAATATGGATACATGCCACTATGCTCTGCTCAGGATACTAGCCTTATCAGTAGCTCTCAGATCTAGATAGATGGCTAGCTACCAAACAGAAGTGAGTTTGTGTCCCCAAAGCAGGCTAGACCAAGGTCAGATGTTTAAGTATCACAGGCTTGGAGAGATCGCTCAGTGAATAAGAATCCTAGCTATGTAAGTTTAAGGATCTGAGTTCAAATCTCCATGACCCATGTAAATTCCAGGTGCAGAGCAAGCACTCCTATCCTATGGGAAGGTGAGAGATGGAGACAGAGGAATCCCAAAGGCTGATGAGCAATATAACCTAGCATACACTTTGGAAGAACAAGAAATCCCCTACATCAAGTTGGAAGTATGGACCTACATCCAATGTGGCCTTCTGACCATCATATGTGTGTCATGGCATGTATGTACCTGTATCAACACACATACAGGTATCTCAGCAAGGGATTCATTGAAAAATGAGCTCTCTCCTTCATCTCCCTAGGGTTCACTTGTGGTCCCTGGGCATGCTCATTTCTGAGCCTAGGTCTAGAAAATGGGTGACCCACAAGCCTAAGAAGGATAAGCTGAAAAACTGACAGCCAAGTACCACATCAGAAAAGATTTGATAGGTGTTAGGGAGTGTTGTATTCATATTTAATATATAAATTCCAGTGGGAGGTCACTATCTGCTTCCTTTGTTTATGTTCCTGAATGAAACACACACACACACACACACACACACACACACACACAGCCTTTACATTTAATATGCCTTAAGCAGCACAAGAGCTGGGCAGCTGCCTAGCCTCCATGCTGTTAGAATCCACCTCTCACCAATAGTTCCGAGTTGCTACTTACTAAATTCTATGTTCTGTCTAAAATGCCAATGGACCAGTTCTCTTCTCTATGTCAGTCCTGGGCATCACACCTGCCTGAACCATGTTGCCAGGACAGGAATTCTTGTTCAACTTCCCTCACTTCATCTGGGAAAATCTGTTCCCCTTAAGTTTAACAACATTAAATAACAACAGAGTCACTGTGTGACGACCAGTAATTCAGGTCTATGGCGAACCTAATTTCTGTGTCTAACACCTAATGTCTGTGTCTTCTTGTTGCTGGCAGACATCATTCTTTCCCTACCTATGAATTTAATGAGTCAAGAAATTGTATATACCTGGAATATAGCCACATCTGTCCTTCATTGACTGGCTTGTTTCACAATGTATAATGTCATTAAGTTTCATCTATGGTGGACTATGTCAGAATTTCCTTAATAATTTTATTGTTGGAAGAAGACGTTTATTAAATATACTGCCATGGGTGGTAGATGCCAATGACCGGCTTTGGCATCCATGTGATGGGTAAACTGAGGCAAGCAGTCCGTGGGGATGGATCAGTGCTTAGAGCTGCTGACAGGCTCGAACCAGATGCCTACACTGGCTGATGCCAAAGGCAGTCAGCAATTAAAGAACTTACTCACCAGACTTTTTTCTGAGGGAACAAAGCTTAAATTCCTGGGGCTGGCATTCCCTGTGGCCAGCAGAAAAACTAGGAACTCTTTTAGCTCCTTGTGGCTGGCAAGAAAGGGAAGGAAACAGTGAAAATTCAGACACACACACACACACACACACACGCACTGAGTGGATAAAACAAAAGGCAGAGTCTAATAACATTATACACACAAACATACACATATACATACATACACACATAAGCACATGCATACGGACCTACAGACATACATCTACACATTCACACAGAGAATGATTAGAGCACAGCTCCAGCAAGCAGGATCTAAATGATTCATACATGCACATACAGATATAAATACACACAACTGGTAGCAAAATCTAACACCCAAAGTGTGGCTTCAGAAAGGCTCCTCCCAACATTGTGACCTTGTGTATTTTACGTGACCTCCAGAGCTGGCATTCATCACCTATGAGAATGCCTGTGAGAGGTGAAGGGGACAACAGAGTCACTGTGTGACGACCAGTAATTCAGGTCTATGGCTACAGCCACACAGGGTGCTGAAGATTTTACCCCTATCGCATCTAGAGGGTTAGTCCTCATAATCTCACAGCTGGGACCTGAGTTGGGGTATCTGTCCAGCATCAAGAAAGAAGATCTGAAGCTGGACATGGTGTCACAGAGGTATGAAGATCTCTTGAGTTAGAGGACAGCCTTGTATACAGAGCAAATACCAGGACAGCCACGGCTACACAAAAAGAGAGAGAGAGAGAGAGAGAGAGAGAGAGAGAGAGAGAGAGAGAGAGAGAAAGAAAAGAGAGAGACAGAGACAGAGAGATACAGAGAGAGACAGAGAGATACAGAGAGAGACAGAGAGATACAGAGAGAGACAGAGAGACAGAGAGACAGAGAGAAAGATATCTGGCCATGTAGCAACAGCCCATGGAAGAGTAAAGGGAAGATCAAGGTGTAAATGATTTTGTTGACTTCCTGTGAAAGCATAGTAGTCACGTGGAAGGTTGTTAGTTGGACATCATAAGTACAAGATGTCTGCACCCAGGGAGACATGGAGACTCTCCTCAGCTCTTTCTGCCCTCAGCTCTAGTATGTTCTAACATCAAGATCATCCCCAAAGGCACTGAATTCACTCTTGGTCACTCCATCCCCAGGCCTTTTGCCTTTGCCTCTCTGTAAACAGATAGGAGATGCATCTTCTTACCTCCTTTGGACTCAGAGTTCTGTCCATAGAGAGGAAGAAGGGCTGTGGGTGACCAGGGATTTCCCTGTGGCCAGCACCTGAGGGCTAAGTATGGCTGTCTAGGATGGCTGTGGTGTACAGGAAAGAAAAGGGGAAATCCAGACTAATGTGGCCAGTGAGAGTGACCTGGGGTTGGGTCCACAGCAACAGAGTTTCTGAGGTGGAATGGAGTGAGCCTGATAGGAACAAGTCGACTCTTTATCTATGAAACCTTTGAAGCAGTGAGCCCCCACCAACCTGGCATTGACCCAGGAATATCAAACTGGGAGAAGGAAAAAGGCTGCAGTTTCTGGGAGCTAAAATCAGTATCACACAGTTCTGACTTGTCAGACCACCTGGCCAGAGAGACTGGATTTGAACAGATGGGCCAGTTTATCAGGTGTGATGGTGCATACCTTTAATTGCAGTACTAGAAAGCAGACGCAGGCAGGTCAATGACTTTGAGGCCAGGCTGGTCTAGAAAACTAATTTGAAGACCACAAGGATTACAAAAGAAAACCCTGTCTAAAAAAAATGATGGGCCAGTAATGGGCAGGAAAACACCTTGACCAGGACTGCTTAGCCACACCTACCTCTCATCTTCTACCCAGAAGATGGACTGGGAGGTGGGTGTGAGAATGTGAGGGTGGGGGGCTGAGGGGTCTCACTGGGCTATTTTGTTCTTCCCAATGTGGACACACTCAATAAATTTCCTTTTTTTCACCCTGTTTTTCACTGTGTTTTAAAACTGAGTGTTGAAGAAAGGAGGCTGAATCTGGCTTATGAGGGCTGCCAGGGCCTAACCTTTGACCCCAATTACTCCTATAAAACTTCTGGTGAGCCAGCCAAGAACTGAACCTGACATCTTCGGAGGGCTAGCATCAGATAAACATTTCCATCACAGCACAAATCTAAGTCCTTTCTGACCATAGAGTATTTCAGGTCCCTTTTCCTCCTGTTCTAATGGTGATGGGTTCCTCTTCCCCAACCCAGCAGCCCCTGAGACAGCACAAACTGCTTGGTTTTCTCAGCCCCTGTCGTTGGGTCAGGCACCAGCTCTCATACTGGGGATGAGAGATAGGGACACATGATCAAGTCTCAGCCTGAAGTGGAAGATAATTGAAGGCCTGAAGTGTCAGGGACAGCCCTGCCTGTACACTGGGGGCCTAAATTCAGCAATAGGCCTGGCATTCATGCCTGCTAACAAAGTCTCGTGTCTCCATGGAAAAACACTGAAACAGAGGGCTATACTTGGCTTGGATAATCATTTTGCTGTTAACTTTTGAACCTTGTGTCTCAAGCAGATAAGTTGCCTTCACACAAAGATCTCTCCCAACAAGCCCGGCTACTCGGTACCCCAGATGGGATGAAATCATGTACCCAACACAGCTGCTTCTACTGGATCTGTTCCTCCTGACCTATCCTCAGATGGGCTCCATAAACCCTGGACAGCAGGACACAGCCAACTCTCCTACATCCCCCATCCCCATTCTTCTAGGTTCCCCCTAGAGACACATCGCCCCCAATGTCAGCAGGAAGTAGCCAGATATCACGACGACCCTATTCCTGTTTCATCTCTCTCTTTTCTTTTTAAGTTAACCAAAACGGGGGAAACTGTACCTTCCCCCCACCATGAGCAAGCCTGAAGAGACCTTGTTTACCACAACAAGGTCAAGTGACAGGATCTAGGTGGAGTTACCCACCTTGGCTGCCCGGAACACAGAAGCAGAACTGCCCCTGAGCTTGCCTTGAGACATCTCCGGCAGTGACCTGGAACGGACTATGGATTATCCCACCCATCTGAAACCAGGAGGGGTTGTGGGTTGGGTCTTCCCCTTTAAATTGAGAGTTGAACATTAAAGCTTGGGCCTTGATCAGAGAACTTTGTCTTGGCCTCATCTCTTCTCGCCCTCCTTCCCCTTTCATTCCCAGCCCCCCTTTCAGGTGAACCCAGTTGACTTGTGGCCGCGGCAGCTACACTGAAGTGTTTTCTGGATCTAAGATCTGATGTGCCTGTGGTATCCTTCCTGCTGAGGAAGTAGGGAATAAAATAGCACAGAAGTGTCCAAAGATTAACATAGGAAAGCCCTGCATGCTTGGAAACAGAGCATGTATGTATGTACATATGCATGTATGTATGTATGTATATGCAAATGCATAAGATGCAAATAACATATAAATAAAGACCCAAAGGTCCCATTCCTTTCATCTTTGTCCTCTGGATCAGGATCCTTGTATGATTACAAACTCGTTTGTTTCTCTCCTTTGATAAGTCATTTCCTTTCCATCTATCTCTGTATCTGTACCATCAGTGCTATCAGCAACACTGGCAGACTTCTTCCAACTCCTGGCAGGTGTCTGTCAACAGAATGAGAAGCAGCCAGGCACAAGGCCCCTTCCTATTCTCATGGGGGTCAGGGCTAGCTGTGGGTGGATGTTAAACCTGGGACTCAGCAGCCACTCATACCATTAAGAAAGGCACCCTGAACCTAAGCCAGTTCCTAACTATCCCTGGGGTCCAGAACTACCTGCATGGGCTGTTTGGAGGATGGAGTGCTATTACTGGTGAGACACAGGAGCTTAAGGTCCCCTCCTGGCCATGTTGACCCCTGTTAGCCTTTGGAACACCACATTGGTCTTTTCTCTGCCATCTCCTGACCCAGGCTGGGTGGGTTCTCCAGGACTTCCTGCCCTGCTAGGCTAGGACTCCTGAGGGTGAGGTCTCCAGGTATGGACTTTCCCCAGCCTTTGACTCACAAAGGCTCCATTGTCAACATAGCCTCCATGTCTTGACTTGTCAACCAGAAAGCACACCAAAGCAATCTACAAAGGAGCTGCTATGTTTCTAAGGTTTCAAAATGCTGACTCATGGGATAATCCCTAGGCAATCTGGTCTAAGTGTTTGAAATGACTTGTAATTCCTTGTGGAAAGACCTTTCTATACATACACAGAAGCATGTTATACTATTCTTCTGGGCAATTTTTTGACAATTTCAAAATTAAATTTATTCATTTGGGGGATTTATTTTGTTCTATTGCCGAATGTTCAGCCTGCGTGTGTGTGTGTGTATGTGCCTCAATTACATGCTTTATATCAAAGAACATCAAGAGAGGGGTCAGATTCCCACAAACATATATATATATATATATATATATATATATATATATATGGATATATAGGTGGTTATGGAATATAATGTGGTGCTAACCATCTGATCCTGGTCTTTTGAAGAAGCAACTGTTCTTCAAATCTCAGCCACCTCTGGACACGCAGCTCTTAATACAATTTACTTTACTAATGAATGAGTCTTGTTTAGTGACCAGAAACTATTTAGAGAGGGGACATGTCCTTTCTGCACCACACGTCACTGATCTGTAGGATTGGCCTATATGATTGTCTTTAGAAACCCTTGTAGCATGTGTCCAAAGTCCATCTCTTGGTTAAGATGTCATATTGAATAAAGCTTGTCAACATGCTGAAATTGAGGTTTTTCTCTGGTGACATTCATGGCAGCGAATTCCTGAGGCTTGAGTGAGTTCCTCCCTTCCTGGGGTCCTTACAATACCAGCCACTTAGGCAGATGAGAGATTAACATATCAAAAATATTCCCATAATTATTTCATAAGTACTCTAGTGCCCTAAACAGCAGGTAATTCCCCAGGGACCAGTGGAAAGTCTTCGAAGATGAGAAAGCAAAAGTACAAGATGGAAAAGATAAAATCTGCAGTGAGTGGACTGTTGTTTTTAATAAATTCTAAATCATTGAATTTTACCAAGAAAGACTCAGGAGCCAGATGCTTGAGTGGAAGCCTGCAAGCTTAGAGAGACAGAGAAAGCACCTGTTGACCTTCCTGTTCAGCTGAAAACCCAGAAGGAATCTACCCCACCTTCTCAAATCAACTCCTCCAAACTGAATGTACCTGTCTGCATCTTCCTGTGCCTCTCTCTTTGCTCCTAATTCACTCTTACTCTCTATGTTTTTTTTCTTAATAATCCTAAATTTCCTTCCTGTCAGCTGGTTGCTTGCTCCAACTCTTGACACATGGTTGATTTTATTTAATCTTGTTTACACTCAGGGTTCACAGTATGATCAAATATCCTCTAACAGGTTTTGTATGAGCTAAGTCTCATGCACTAAGCCTCTTCAGGATATCATCTAGTATTCTACTTAGAGGAGAAACATGGAAAGAAATGGGAGCCTTCTATGAAGTCAGCAGAAACTACTATACAATAGGACAAACTCAGGAGGAGTCTAAGAAATCCTTCCTGTTCACAGGGAACACACAGTATATCAGGAAAACTACTGAAAAGACTCCAGTGGACTTGGGACTGATAACTACAGCCCCATGTGATGACAAGACTTGGGTTCTCAGCTTCTCCCCATAGGTCCTGGCCCCAGACCATTATGAACTTTCCCAAACATTTTCCTTTCTTTAGAATAGATTGATTTTATTCACCTGAGGTAATGGTCATCTCTGAGACATGAAGCCTCAGTCTGCTTACCTATCATTACTGTGGAAGTTAGTCTCTATACAAACCTATCTTAGCCAAGAGTGTATTTAGCCTCTAAGATTTCAGGCTGAATAAGCACATGATTCCTAGTTCTTCTCGAATTCTTGCTCACTGGTCAACTCAGCTGTTCTGGATCAAAATTCTTCTACACACTGATTGATTAAATCTGGTTTCTCTCTCTGCCTCACTCTCTTCCCTTGTGGTTTTTCCATTCTCTGTCTGTTCATGCCTGATTCCTCACTTTCTCTTTCCATTTACCACCCTTCCCAAACACACTGGTGACTTCCATGAGCTCTGTCCTTGGGACCAGTGAAATCATCCAAGATTACCCTGCCAGTAAACTGGCACTTAGTATAATCTGTCTTTAATTGGTTCATTTCAGCAGCAGAGAACACATAATTTATCAATGGGGATGGACCTCCTGGCTGGTTGTAAATCAGGGTTGTCTCCTTTGTTATGGTCTGGAGCAAACACATCTAAGTGAACAAACTTAATTCTAGGTTCATATCTCTAACAGGCAGGGTCAGCATAGTACTCATCTGTGGGGTGTTTTAGAGTGCATCCTCCCCCATCTAAATTCTACAGGGGAGAAATACTCTCTCCTAAACATTAAATGCCAAAGGCAGAAGTGGTAGAAGATACTAAGAGAAAACAGGGCTCTTTGAGTTTGGCATCTTGCCAAGCATGGTTTGCACACAACCCCCTACTCCAAATGCTTAGCACAGGTGTGGCCTGAAAAGTGAAATTATTCAAAGCTGACCACCCAGTCCAGGGAATAACTAGAACTAAATAAGACCACACAGGAGGCCATATCTGTCTACTACTTAACACCAGACCCACACCACACCATCTCCTGAGACTCAGTAGCCTGCTCTACCACAATGCATGCAGTGACCCTGTACTCACCATGTACCAGCTTTGGACCTTAACTGATCTTGTTTCAGAGCACCAAGTATGCACTTTCTCTTCTTCCTCCTGAAATCAAGATGGAGAGCTTGCATCTGTCACACTCAAAATTAACCTGGAGGCCTCATCAGCCCAGGATCCTCAGAACTTCAGGGAATACTGGGATTTGTAATTCTTTAGGAATAACAAAGGCTCATGGGAATATGTAGTGGCTTAATTGATTTTATAGGTTAGAAACAAATGCCTGTAATGCATGACTGAGTGTATTCTATCTTGCAAATTCGGGGAATTTTTGTAACTTATGTCCATCTCTTGGTCAATATTTACTATTTAAAAAGTGATTGAAATGTCCAAAATGGTTGAGTTGGTTTGTTACAGCAAAAATCAGGGTTAACACACAGATGTCCATAGGAAAAGAAACTGAACACCAAATCGCTCTTCAATCCTAATCCTGGGTAAGTACACTGAGTGACTAGAAGTACTGAGTGTCCTAAGGAAGAGATTTTCATATCAGGCAGCTGAAGTGGGTTCCTCACAGAAGCAGACAGTCTCTAATAGCATCTAAGACAAGCTGTTAGCCAGAGGAAATTCCAGGAAAAACGGGCTGAGATAAGTCTTCTAGGATATTCAGACCTTGGGTTCCTAGAAATGAAATTGAGTAATTGCCATAGGATTCTTCAAGGAGATCAAATTCTAGCTAAACCTATAATGTCCTCTGCAACAATACAAGATGGAGGAGTACTGGCATTGTCTTGCTTACTCTGTCACAATATAGTATATGATGTGTTGTAAGTATTGGAAATCAAACCCAGGTCGTCTACAAGAACATCCAGTTCTAAGTGATTGAGTCATCACTCTTCAACCCTTGGTATAATTAATATTTTCTCTCATGTGGATCTGAAGAACAATACTGAGAACAGAGTGGGAAATCAGGCCAGTCAACTGACCTACTCTGGCATGAGAGTGGTTGGTGGCATGTTATGCCAGGTTCAACTCTTAATAAGTCAAACCTGAGAAGACCCTGTAAAAAATAAACTTAAAGCAAATAGTAGGTGGCAGCTCACACTTGGTAGCTGAGCTGAGGAAGGAGGATGTTTATTTCCTGGCTAGCATGGAATACATAGGGAGACATATGGTCTAAATAAGATGGGAGCCTGGGGTGTGTGTACTTGCTTTTGATCTCAGCACTGGTATCGGAGGATGTAGACAGATGTCTCTTAGTAGAAGATCAGCCTGGTCTACAAAGCAATTGTCAGGACATACATGCTTGTTAGTGAGACCCTATCTAAAATGACAATAAAACATCAAACAAAGAAATGCAAGAGGGAAAAGAACTACAGTTCAAACTCACACTAGAGTTTGTTCTCTCACATAACTCTTCCCATTCTTTACATGCAGTATGTAAGTCCTCCTGGGATCAGACCTCCCAACTCCTAAGATTGAAAGTGTTTCACCCCATGTGAAAAAATTTTAGTCACCAAAATATACAAGATGAAATGTAATTCTTAAAGAGTACCTTAATCTCACATTAAAACCCATGGTCCTGGTTTCTACCCCCAAACCCAAAGTAGCCCCTCTTCTCATCTGTGTAAATGGCAGCCTAGTGAATCTAATAAAATCTACTAAAGTCAAGGTTCTCCTTGGGCTCAGTCTTGACTTTGCCTCCCTTTTACATATTCCATGCACTAAGTGCTAGTATATTCTCTAGAATTTACTTAGTACAGTTGTAGAATTTACAATTTCTCTCTTACTGTCCATGCTTCCTCTCACCTCTCAGCAGCAAGGAGAAATCCTATAAAAGTATGTCCTACCTTGTCCTGAATTCTCTCAGACTCTGAGCTGCATTGCTCCACCCTCACCCTCTCTGTGCTCTGGCCATGGTCTCATCCTGACTGTTTCTTACAACCAAGCTCCTAATTGTGCAGGGCTTTACCTCAAGGGCCACCCTTTCAAATAGCCCCTTTAAGTTCCAGATACTTTCTCTGGTAACTTTCTTAGTCCTCTCTTGGAATGTCCATACTGTGGCATGCAGACACCTGTCTCTGGTCTTCAGATTCCCAGCAAGTGTTCTTGTTGAGTATTGTATCACTGAATTCCTTGGTGACTAACTGGTCGTTCTTTTCAGAATGTGGCTTCCTCAGAGAGGGAAACATATCTATTCTCCCAGTCTTTCTCCAGCTATTAGATAAGCCATGTTGCTGCATATTATCTCTGCACTGGGAATTTGAGTCAAGAATGTTTAGTTGGAGGCCTGCCTGGGGTTCATGTGGACTCTCCAGGATGGTTGAGGTACTCCATCATTCCTCCTGCTTTTCTCTCCCCAAATCCAGAGCTGAGTTCCCAGGTCTGTAAGCGAGCAGAGGTGTGGAAGAGGACCAAACAGTGAGTGTACACTTCCCCCAGGTTACTCTAATCTGCAGAATTAGGGATGAAATCCTGGTGTGTAAGCATTTCAGGATGTATACTAATCTAGGACTTTGACTGGCTTTGCTTCTGTTCTTTATAACCACCTCTCTCCAAAAGCCACCCCTGGGTGGACATTTCTCCCTGAAAGTAGGTGTGGGCCAAATATTTGAGAGGAAGGAGGCTGGGAACAAAGGTGCTCCTCAATGGTTGGCACGACTCAGGTAACTAGGGACAGCCTGAAACAATTACCCTAAATGAGAGGAAAATGTGGTTTCCCATTGGCCTCAAAGGTGGTACTTTTTCCTTACCATCTGTGGCCTGTTTCCTGACCCTTTGAATCTGAATACCATTGCCTCCTGTGTGAGACACCCTGCAATGTGAAGAGACCTCAAAATCTTGTAGAGGCAGTGAAAGTCAAGTAAGTGTGGACAGCATTAGGATTCCTGGGCATCCCAGTGGACATTTGCAACTAGGGTGGGGTGCAGAATGTGACTCCTGCTGATTTTGGTGCTGTTCCATATTACACATGATGAACATCCCCTTATCCATCCTGTACCCTCCACATTGGTATTGAATTCATAGCACCAAGAGCTTTAATGTATCTGATGCTCTGGCTTTGTGTTAGATAAGCTCCCTGCCCTAAGGCTAAGGGCAGCTTGCCCAGGATACTGAACTAGCCTTACGAAGAGAGCTTGCTCCAAGGATATTGAATGCTAGCAGGTTTTGGCTGGTGAACTCCTCACAAACTAGGGAGGTGTGATGCCTGTCCCCTACATGGTACCTAAATCCTTATTCACTGAGATCTCCAGTGCCAAATTTATCGTACTTAGGAGGGCAGTTCCATAAGCCATGGCAGTCACTGTCTTATCTCACCCCAAAACAGGATGTAGAGGCAGAGGAGGGCCGGTGAGAGAGATGGATTTGAACCCAGACCTTTATGTTTCCATTATGCATCTCACATCCTAGTCAGGATGAAGTCTGGTGAAGGATAAAGCAGCTGAAATTGGCAGAAGAGGAGAAAGACCCTTTGATACTCTTATAAAGTGAGTAGAACTGGACCATCCTCAGTATTGGGGCATCATGTGTGGCTTAGTAGAATGATACAACTGAGTTTTTCCAGGCAAAATCCAGTGTGGTAAGAATTCCATGAATATCCTCATCTTCTCCTACATCTTGGGGAGGGCTGTGATGGCCAGCTTGGACTGAGTTTGGGGAGACCTAGGGTAAGCTGTAGGTAGATACAGCTTCTGTCCTAGGAAGGAGATAGTGGATGCTCAGGTGACTTTTCCATAGTTGTGTATGACGGATGCCTTTAATATTGGCTTTCCCCAGCACTGTTGCTGTGCTGGGGCATCCTTCCTTCAAATACTGAAAAAAAGCTCTATCCAAAAGGGTCTAGACCTGTCATACTCTGTGTCCTGTGGAGCAGCACAATGCCAGTACCTATCAGCCACAAGCCCATCCCATGGTGTGTACTAGCCTGGGGTGGGGAACTGTCTAGGTGGGACAGAACATACCAAGATGGAGAGCCCAAGTTTTGCCAAAGTGTCCCATAGAAATTTGACACTAGTTGACACCTTTCCAGTCTAGACAGGAAGGAGAGCATTACTCCTAGGTACAGGAGGAACTATGGCTGTTAGTGCCTCTCACCTATCCCTGAGGAACCCCACATTTTACTATTCATCTGTCCTCTAGTATCTCCCAAGACCTAACTATTCTCCTTCCAGGCCTTTCTAGCAGAATACCCACCAATGATCTGGTGACAACCTCAGGATGCCCAGCTCTGTTGGCCCCACTAGTAGCACTGAGGATTAACTATGAAAAAGGTGACAGTTCACTACCACTGCCTTCATCCCCCCTGAGAAGCACCTGAGAGCTTGAAGTGGCCATGATGGAGGTGGCTGAGCTGTCTCACAGCACTTGGCTGATCTCCCACCTAAATTATTGAAAGTGGGTGTTCCAGAGCAGAGGGAGGGAATGCTCTGGGTAGTGTGCTATTGAAACTGAAGGCCATATACTTTCTGTTTCCATGTATGCCTCTTCTGCCTACTGGTCCTCTTGAGGTCCAGGCATCATGGACTCATATTGTCTCACTTTGACTAATGAGACACCAGAAACCTGGAGGTACAGACCCAACACAGGGAGTGTATCTTTTGTGTGTGAGTGTGCGGGCATGTGTACTATATAATATATGGTCTCACAAAATCCAGGATGGCCTGGAACTCACAGTGTAGCCAAGGATATCCTTGAACTTCTGACCCTTCTAATTCTATCTCTTGAGTATAAAATATGGTATGTGCCACTGGACCCTGCTCAAGATATTAGCTTTTGCCTCTATCTTTGATCTAGATAGATGGCTACCTGCCAGACGGACAGAAGTTTGTCTTCCCAAAGCAGGCTAGAGTAAGGTCAATGTTAAAATATCTCAGGCCTGGGAAGCTGGATCAATGGATACGTTTTATTGCAATGTAAGTTCAATGAATTCAAATCTCTGGGACCAATGTAAAAGTCAGGTGCATAGCAACTGTTCATAATCCTATGCAGAAGGGAAAGATGGATGCTACTTCACCAAATTACTTCTCTGTGTTTCTGTTTGTTTGTTTTGTATGTT